>NW_023661616.1:0-17294 GCF_015228065.2 Penaeus monodon | reverse complement strand
TTATATTTAAAATTTTTTAAAAAAGAAAGTTTAAGAAAAATAAAAAAAAAAATAAAATTTAAAAAAATTTTTAAAAAAAATAAAAAAGGGAAAATTTTAAAAGAAAAAAATTTTTAAAAATAAAAAAAAAAAAATAAAAAAAAAATTTATTTTAATATTTTAAAAAAAAAAAATTTAAGAAAGAGAAATAAAAAAAATTGAAAAATTTTTAAAAAATAAACTAATGGAAATAAAAAAAAAAAAAAGGGAAAAAAGAAAAAATTTTAATAAAAATTTTAAAAAAAAAAATAAAAAAAATAAAAAAAAAAAAAAAAATTAAAATAATATATATATAATAATATAAAATTTATTAAAAAAATTAATAATTGATAAAAAATTATAAATTAAATATTTTTTTTTTTTGGGGATTTTTAATAATAAAAGTTTATATAGTAAAATAAAAAATTTTTTGTTTTTTTTTGTTTTTTTAAAAAAATTTAAACTAAAAGAAAGTTTTGAGGGGGTTTGGGGTTTTTGTTTGGGTTTTAATTTTATAGAATTAAAAATTTTTTTTAAAAAACTATTTTTATAGAGTATATATTTAGGTTTTTTATTTTTAATTAAAATTTATATTTTCTTTATTTTTAAAATTTTAAAAAAATAAATTATAAATTTTAGATGTTTTAATATTTATATATATATAATTTAAAATTTTTTAATATAATAATATATAAAATATGTTTTTTTTTAAATGTAATATATTTATATTTTTTTATTGTATTTATTTTTTTTAGATATATATAAATATAATTAAAAATTTTTTTAAAATTTAAATTTTTAATTTATTTAATATTAATGTTTATAATTTTTTATAATTTATTTTTTTTTTTATATGTTAATGTTATCTTTTATATTTTTATATTTATATATATTATATATAATATATTATTATGTGTGTTTTGGTGTGTGTGTGGGGGTGTGTGTGTGTGTGTGTTGTTTGTGGTGTTGTGGTGTGTGTTTTATCTATCTCTTTTGTTTTACTTTTGCTCTTCAATAAAAACATCATGAAATAATCATCATATTTCCCCAGCTAAATTGGTTCCATTTTTCTTTTTCTGCCTTCTTCTTTCGTTCGTTCGATTTGGGAACGAAAAAAAAAATAAAAAACGCTATTTTGGGGAGATCTGGCGGTTTTGCCTGAAAACTTGCTCTCCAGGAAATAAATCGCACAGGATTTTCAGGACGCAGAGGCAGTGCTTTTCGGGAATATCTGGCGCCTTTGGGTCACCCCTGCATGATAAGATAAAGGTGATAAGGTCTCTGTCATGAGATGTGATGTGAGGAATTTCCACATTAGGTCCAGTTTCTTTTTTCTTATTACTGTCCTTCTTTCCGTTGGTTCCTCCTCCTCCCTCTTTCGTTTCTTTCTTTATCATTTTAGCTTTAAAGGGGCACACCTGCAACAGCAGCAATAATATAATAACAAGAAAAATAGTAAACAATGTAACAATAAAAACGAAACAATATTATAATTAAATGTGTATTTCAACACTGCGAAAAATTTGAATGCTAATTTTCACTAACTGGCAATAGTATCTTACCAGTCATTAATCATCTTCTAGCTATTTCAGCTCTTGTTACATGTTTTTTTCGCTAAGAACTACAATATCAGTCTACTTTGTATTCAAAATTAAAATAATACTGGTAAGTTGGAATTGCTAAAATGATCAGAATTTCATTGAGTTTACAGTTCATCTATATAGTTATTTCTTTCTATCAAATACTAATTAACAGAAGTTATCACGTAGTTTGGGGATTTCACAACGAATCAAACCCATCTCAAAACTCATTCTCACCATGGGGTAAAAAGTTTATAATAAGATAATGATGATGGTGATGATGATAATGGTAACGATGACGATCATGATAATAGGTAAATAGCAATAATAATGACAAACAGTTACTACAATGTTGATTTCAATAAATATTAATAATGATAACTTAGACATTATAGTTATAACAGTACCTCTTCAACAAATGATATTCAAGGTACTTGTGGCTTCCAAGATAAACTTTTAGATAATTAATAATGTATTTTTAAATGATTGGAAGACATGCATAATTAGTCGTTAATTATTACAGAACTATTTCACTTCTAAGTTCTTGTATATCTTCTATCACAGTTAGAAACGCTATATTCAGCGTATTTTCTGTACCAAATAAAGACAATGTTGGCAGATGAGATTGCGATAATAATCATAGCTTTTAACCATCTTACATTATTTTTAGTGATAGCACAATTCACCGTTTTTTCTTCTTTTTTTCCTGTCGGGTACTAATTTTAAAGGAAGATTATGCGCGTTCATTATTACAGCAGTGAGCTACTGCATTAGCGATTCAAATTGACCCATATTGTTATGATACATTATGCCAAAATAAGCAAATTAACTGTACAGTGTCTACTTGATATGCGTCGAACATTTTTAACAAAAAAATTAATCAAACTATTATCTTTCTGTTAGAATACCTATCCCGTAGTACTGGTATTTATAGCGCTGATGCTGTCGTGATCATGGATTGACGACCGTACATACTTGGGATTTAAAAGGAGAGAGAGTTAGAGAAGAGAAGGAAAAGGAGAAGATTAAAGAAGAAGCGGAAAGAGCAATACAATGAAATTAGAAAACGAAAGAGAAGGAGAAAGAAAGAGAGAGAGAGAAAGAGGAAGAGAGAGAGAGAGGAGGGGAGAGAGAGAGAGAGGAAAAGAGAGAGAGAGAGAGAGAGAGAGAGGGGAGAGAGAGAGAGAGAGAGAAAGAGAGAGAAAAAGAGAAGAAGAGAGGAGAAGAGAGAGGAGAGAGAGAAGAGAGAGAGGGTTAAGAGGTCCATGCGGCGAAGGATTTCTTTGTAAATTTAAAGGGAAATCACGGAGGAAATTAATATTATTGAAAAAGAAGACCACTTTTAAGTAGTCTACTAATGATTTAAAAAATTTTGCATTGGCATGGGAAGAAATGCATTGTAATTTATTAATGCTTATTAACTACTTCGTTCTTTGATTGCTTGATATTTTCCATCTTTGTGAATACATGTCTGTCAAGTTTATATTCTAAATAATTCTTGTAAATATGATTGCTGCAATGATTATCAGATATTGATTTATTTAACAAAATCCCATTGACAACACAGTTTTAATCGCGACTAGGGCCTAATTCAAATATCCACATATCAGTTAATACAGCAATGAACTACTGTATAGCGATACGAGTTCACTTAAATTATTTAAAAGTTTGTCTTAAATTTCCTGTTCTGGGTTGTCAATGAAATAAAGCAGAATGGCAGAAAGTAAAGTTACTCTAGATTTTTTTCTGTCCTTTTCAGCTAAATTGAATATGACCTTGTTGCATGTGGAATCCTATATTTTGGGGAAAAATATTAATAAAAAAAAAAGTAAGAACTCGCATAGATATTTATTTTTTCGTTTCCGAAATCTGTCTGTCATGTTTCTGTCTGTCTGTCTGTCTGTCTGTCTGTCTGTCTGTCTGTCTGTCTGTCTGTCTGTCTGCCACTCTCTCTCTCTCTCTCTCTCTATCTATCTATCTATCTATCTACTATCTATCTATCTATCTCCATCTCTATCTATCTATCTATCTCTTTCCCCTCTCTCTCTCTCTCTCTCTATCTATCTATCTATCTATCTATCTCTTTCTCTCTCCCTCCCTCCCTCTCTCTCTCTCCTCTCTCTCTCCTCTCTCTCTCTCTCTTCTCTCTCTCCCCCTCTCCCCTCTCTCTTTATCTCTCTGTCTCTCCCCTCTATCTATTATCTATCTGTCTCTCCCCTCCTCTCTCTCTCACACACCCAACAAAACACGCGCACGCACACACACACACACACACACAACACACACACACACACACACAACACACACCCCCACACACACACACACCCACAACACACACACACACACACGCACGCACGCACGCACACATACACACCCCGCGCGCGCGGCGCACCACACACACACATGAATATAGATAGACAGTAGATAGATAGATAGATAGACAGATAGATAGATGGACATGTGTGTGTGTGTGGGGTGTATATATATATATATATATATATATATATATATATATATATATTTTATTTTATATATATATATTTTATGGGGGGAGGGACTCCTACGGGCTTTTCCCGCCCCAATTTTCAATATCACTAAAAAATTTCTTTAAATTGTTGTACCCCTGTGGCCCGACTTAGGCAAGGGGCATGGCCAAAAGGGGGAATCTAAAAAGGGGAATTTTAAAACAAAAAAAAACGCGATTGTTGTGGGTTTTGGGTCGGGTGTGTGGTTGGTTTACGTTTTGGTTTTGTGTGGTTTGTTTGTTTTCTTTCGTGTGCATTGAGAGTGTTGCCCGGGTTACTTCGGTTTGTTTTTTTTTGGTATGTTTGTGTTGTGTTGTGTGGTGGTGTGTGGTGTGTGTGGGGGTGTGTTTTGTGTGCGTGTTGTGTGTGGGGTGTGTGTGTTGTGTGCGGTTTGTGGTGTGCTTGTGTGTGTGTGTGTGTGGGGGTGGGTGTGTGTGTGTGTTCTTAAGCCGTGTATCCAGGGTATTTTTTATGAAAATTACTTTTAAAAAAGAAAATTTCAGCTCTACTTAAAATACACTTGTTTACGATGAAACACGATTTTTGGGGTTAGTACGCGAATTTATCTCTTTTGATTCTAGAGGTTTCCTTTCACAGTTTTTCTATTTTGAAATGGGAAAACAAAAATAAACGGTGTTTCTGGTGTTTTACTAGAAAAGGGCAAGTAATACCATAAAAAAATATAATTTTCTTTACCATTTTACTCAGATCACAGGCACTGTTGTAATCCCCTGTCGTAGGGAACCCTTTTTAAAATCAGAAATAATCAAACAAAAACAATTAGCAATTCTACCACACAAGCGCTGTTTTCCTTTTGCGCAGCTATTGCATTATCTCTTCTTCTAAGTTTATTTATGCTTTCTCTCTAATTATAGGGGTTTCCTTTGTTACATTCATCCTGTGGGGGGTTTTTCGCTGCACCCGAGTTCTCGCGTTTGGGTTTTTGTTTTTTTCCTCGTCGTGTTTTTAATATTTTGTATCGCAATTTGTCGGGTGCCGCCCGTTGGAAAATTGATCACGCCCAAGAACAGAAAAATAGTTCTAAAACAAAAAAATAATTGGGAACTCAATAAGCTTAAAGCGGGAATTCAATGATAAAAATCAAAAACAATAAAACCCTAATAATAATGAAAATATTTACAACGAAATTATATTTATTAAAAATTATGGTAATTGGCCTATTTTTGTTGAATAAGCAAAATTTTAACTGATTGGGGGAGGGTTTGTATTTTAACGATCATTTAGCGTACTGTTTCTTTTAATTTTCTGTTTTTTACTTGGAAAAAATCAATTGATTTGAGATTTTCTAAAAAAAATCGTTTTTTTAGTTTGTAGTGCTAAATTAAATTGCTATGTGAAGATTTTCCCATTGTTGCTAAATAAAAAAAAATGGAAACTTTAATAACATTACTTTTAAAAATTTTCTCTTCAGTTTTTTTTTTGTTTTAGCCCAACGGGAATATCTTATGTTTAGGGCAATATTTTAATAAAATCTTTATTTCTTATTTACTCTTTTGAAAATGCATTTTCATTACTTATACTCTAAAAACCCCCCCCCAATCCTTTGCCCTTTGTTGGGGCGGGGTTAAGGGGACTGGGCCCCCAAGGGTGGGAACCCCCCAACCCTTGGGACACAGCCCCGACTCAACAAATTTTTGCATGGCTTTATTTTCCTTCCCACTTTTCGTTTCTGTCCTTCACCAACCCTTCTGCTATCCCCCCAAAGGGTGTGAGACCGTGCAAAAGGTGAAAGGCGATTTTGGCCCCTCCGAACGGCTAGGGAGCCGGGCAGGGTATTCCCCTGATTTTTACTACCCTTCCCCCTAAAGGGGGGACCCTGGGGGGTGGACTTTTTTTTCCCCCCAAACATAATCCCGGGCTTACCATGGCGTAATGAAAACTTACCCCCACTTTGGGGGCAATGGGGCTTGCCCCTTTATAAAATACCCCAACAGAAAACCACCAGTTTTCCCGCCCCCCGGGCTTTTTTTGGGCCAGGGCTCCGAACACTGCAATAACTACCCCTCCAATACCACTAGTACAGTAGCCAAAAATAAAACCTTTAAAAACTTTTCCCACTCCCAACAATCTCAACTTAAACACTTACCCCCCAAACCCCAACAAAAAAACCCCCCCATCCCCCCTTTTAATACCTTACAGCCTTATTCCCCACCCCCCCCATAACATCCCTTTCCTTTAAACACTACCCATTTTTGTCACGCCCCCGCCCTTCGACTACCCCATCTCACAACAATTTTAAATCCCCTTTCAGCAAACCCCCAAAAGGGACCGATTTTTCGTGACCCCTCCCACATCCTACTTAAAACCCCCTTCTTTCCCAACAATGTCTAAAAAACAATAGGTAAAAACCTTTCCCCGGCCCCCCACCGTCCCTCTTGTCCGTAACTCCGAAAACCAAGCTATAGCATTACAAAAATAACAACCCATATGGAAACCCCCCTCCTTAGAACCCATCCAACCTCAATACTTGCACCGGAAACAGTTTCAATTCCCCCGCAAATTGCCCAATCATACAAAAATTGGGGCGATTTGGGATTACTTTCCGTTCACAGACTTGTGCAAAATCAGTACAATCACCCCCCCCCAGAGGGCCGAAAAAACCCCCTAAATAGCCAAAATTTTTCGTAGCATGACCCCCCTTTAAAGTCTACAAGGGGGGGAATCCCCCTGTTCGTCCTACCCCCCCCCAGCGTGCCAAATTTGGGGTCTGGACACCCCCCCAAACTTGCCCTTCCCCCGCCAGATGCCCTTTTTCCCACCTTGCCATACCCCATTAACTGCCCCCCCACAACAGCACAGTGCCAATGTGGCGGCCCCCCTAATTATTTTAGGGTTGTCCCCCTTAAATTTGAGGAGGTAGCACTCTCAGATTTTAAAATTGGACCACACTACGTGAACCAGACAAGAAAACACTCGACGTGTTTCCCCTTTCTCCTTACTCCAGTTTTATGCTATTTACAAAATTTCCCAAAAACCCCCCCCCCCTAATCTAAAACCCCCCCCCTCTTTCTCCTACCTTCCCCAGTCAAACTCTTTTGCCATCCTAAATCCGACACCCAACTCTACTCAGATACTTTAAACACCACTACAATCCCAAAACCCCTTCCCCCTCCCTCCTCGACTACCCTAACAGACAGAACAAATTCCACCCCCCTTTCCCCCACCACACAACACCTCCACCTCCTTTGCCCATGCTGGGGCACCCGTCTCTCTTCCCCCCCCAAAAGAAATTTTATCCCCAAAAATCCCGAACCAACTCAAAGAAAAAACCTTGAAAATATTCAAATACTAAAGAAAACGCACTCAACCTTCAAATCTTACAACCCCCGCTATTTCCCCACCAAGAACTGCGTACCATCCTCCCCTAAAGAATCCCCCCTACACCCCCACCCCCTACCCCCCCCCAACCCCAAACCATCCCCCCGCCCCCCCCCGCCCACAATTTAAACCCCCCCCCACTCATCCCCTTTCCCTCCCTCCTTTTCACTGAATCCCTTTTGAACTCATTAACTCCATAAATCAATAACCACCAGAAAATCCAATCCCAAAATCCTACGCCGTGCCCACGTTTTTAAACAACTCGTACCTCTGCTTTCCCCCACCTATCCCCTTCACCGACCTCCCCAAACCCAAGACTCCTTACAGAATCCCACATTTTGCTTCAACAAACCTATTTCCCTTTTCCCCAAAAAGCATACATACCTTTCTAATTAACTCCTTTCCACCCCGACCCTAACCCCTTTACTCCCCCAATTCCCTTTTCCCCCTTGGAAACTAATCACAACTCAACCCCCCCTTTCCCAAAAATTAATATTGCTACATGACCTTAGAGTCTAGCACATTTTTTCTTGCTTTTAACCCTTAACCCTTTAAACCCTTTTACCTATAAAGTCTCGTAGATAGTGTTAAAAATCATTGGATTTTTAAATTTCCCCTTTTATTATGCCAGTTGCTAAATTAATGAAAATTATACCCTGATTGCAACGATGACGTTCTTTTTTTGAAATTTAGGAATTTAATAAAGGAGGGGATAAAAAAAAAAATATCTTTACAAATTTTTTTTTCTTGCCGTATCTGTCTACATTTGAGGAAACGACCGAATTTTAAATATGTATTCTAAATTCTCTCCATTTTTTTTTTGCCAAATTACTGTTTTCTCTATCCGTTTCACATGCTTAGTTTTCTATTCATTTACCCATAAATTTTCATTCATTTGTCGGGGAAGTGGGCTAGATTTACAATACTTATATTTTTTTAAACGCTCATCAATATCCAACCTTAGCTGTATTCACTCATATTACGGACAGTTCGCCGTGAAAAGTTCGTACTGTTATCATTTAATGTAGAAGGTAGAATGTCCAGTTCCTTTCGCCTCGCCTCTGGACTCAAGCCCTGCAGAAGCCATGCTCGGTCATAGCTGGCTGGCGCGAATCCTTGTCTATTTTATAGTAAATATACAGTTTCTTTTTCTTTCAAAACTTCTGTTCTTGCTAATTGTTCATAATCATTAATTCATACGCCCGTTCTTACTTTGACACCCCCTAAACCTTCTTTCCAACAATACACCACACCAAATCTCTCTCTTTCCCTTGTATGAGTAAATATAGATAGATAGATAGATAGATAGATAAACAGATAATAGATAGCTTAATAGACAGACTGATAGATATAGACACACATATACGTGTATATATAAAACATATACATATATATATATATATATATAATAATATATATATATATATATATATATATATAAAATAATAAAATATATATATATATATAATTTACCCTTTTTTGCTAAAACTTGTCTCCCAAACTATAATTTTGCAACTAGCACTTTTAAAACAATTCTATTAACTTGTTGAATACTCCATGTAACTTTCAGTGTTTTACTATCCTGCCATTAAATGACATTAATCTTTTCTAAACAAGAGCTCAGTTTAAAACCCGCTGTTGCTAAAGAAACTGCGATTAAAACCTTGTTATTAGCATTCTAGAAGAGAGAATGGGAAATGCCAGGAAACTACGTTGGTGATAAAATGCCTGTTGTGGGGAAACCGGTGAGGAGAAGTGATGGCACACTGGCTCATGATAAGTGGGAAATTACACTGAATAGTTTACGAAAGACTAGCTGCTAAAGAATGAATTATAAATTAATAATGTGTGAATGACTGAATTAGGGGTGAGAAAATGGTTAATATATGTGAAAAATGCATGGATATTAAGTGAATAAGCTCAAAGAATTAAGAGCTAATGATGAATGACTAACATTAAAGGCCTTTTTTGTAACCTTTCCGAAAACCCGAATACTTGGATACTCTTCACGTAGTGTCAGATAAGGATTTATATTCTCATTAATTACGAAACGCATCGTAAGTTTTTTCATAGACCTTTTATTGTAAAGGTTATAAAATGGTTTTATATGCCTTTTTGGCAGTACATCAAATGCATGTTCACTCTCTAAGGGTAAATTTTGAAGTTAATCATGACGGTCACTGGATCGACATGGTAAAAATTTCCAATGTGTCCGAGTCATATGATGTGATATGACCTCGTTTGGATGAATGCCTTCAAAATCATTCTGTATATCAATGATATAACCAACAAGCTCAAACATATCAAAGAAAAAGTGTATCCTGATTTGTAGATATACTTCAATCAGTAATGCCTGAAATCATCGGAATTACGCAGTTGTCTGATTTGGACAGGAAACTCACTTCCGGTGGATACAAAGGGGTTCCAAAACCTTATACAATGCGCATTTCATATGAAGTACAATATTGTATAAGAAAAAGTCCTTATTTTCAATATGCCTCATAGTGCCATACATTTACTGTATATTGCCTTGAACTAACATATAAATTTTTTGATACTGTATGCGGGCTCTGTATGTTTGTATTTGCAAAACATTTAACCCTTTAAACTTTGCCTTCCGGGTTTCCATATTGAATACAACCTTACGATTACTTCCCCTTTACTTTTGCTCTCTATATCCATCAAAAATGCCACATCAATCTTTTCCCCAAACTTTTAATTAAAAAAAAATTTTGAAAAAAAACAGTACATTTTAATTTATCGCTCTTTTTCCTTTCTGGCTTCTCCTTAAAAAAGCTATATATGTAACCCTTTTTAAGGAGGGGGGGAAACAGGAAAATGAAAACCTTTTTTTTAATCTTTTTTATTCCCTTGTACCGAATGGGGAGAAAAACGTTTTAAAATACAAAATGTTAATTACTTTTAACTTACCCATTCATTTCACTTTAAATGTCTGGGGCTTTTAAGGGATGCCCCTTTAATTATTAGATTTAATCCCCTCAGCACATATAGCAGTTTCAAATTTCAAGACATGCCAAGCTGTTTTTGGGGCATCCTAATTTTTCACGAAAAAACCCAAATCATTTTGTGTAAACATAACGAAACAATTGCACAAGCTATTACCCGAATATATCAAACTGCTTTTTAAATTTTCGAATTTCCCATTATACATATTTTAGACATTTTTGTTTTTTTTACTTTTTTCCTTACCATTTTTTATTCCCATGCGTATAGGCTTTTTTTAAAGTCCACAAAGGCCATTTTTTTTTCAGCATTTCCCAGTCATTTTCTACATTCGGTCGTCCCTTGTTCCTCGCGTGTTTCCCTTTTTCTTACATTTTCCTTTTGCTTTGTTTTTCTTTCAGAAAATTTTTCCCTTTTTGTGAAAGTCAGAAAAAGGGGATTTTGAGCTCGCAACCCCCTTGGTCGGATTTTTTCGCTCCTCCCCTTGATATTTTGTCGCGCACCTGGTGTTAATTTTTCATTTTTTGGGTTTTTTCCTAACCCACTCTCCTTTTTTCTTAATTCACTGTGCCCCAAATAAAACAAATTTTATTCTTTTTTTTCCTTGCATCAGCATCATCCTTTTCCTGCTAACTTCCGACGCTGCAAATAGCCCCACGTTTATTTGGAGGTCCGGGTTTAGTGATGACCCGCTTGTTTTCATTATTTTACATTTGCTGCCTTTTTTTTCCCTTTCGTTTCAACCCCTCCAGGCTAGGGTTTTGTTCCTCTTCATGATGCCCAGTTTTTGTTGTTGTTCTAGAAATTTGCTATCATAACTGTCATTATTTTTTACTGTTTTTGCGTTTTTATTTTTATTTTTTTTTTTTTTTTTGTTATCTTTACTCGTTGTTTTGTTGTTATGATTTGAAACAGAAATTATTTATTATCGTTATCTTTATAGTTCTTTTTTTTTTTTTTTTTTTTTGATGTTTTGTTCCGGGTGTTACCCCTTTTAATTTTGTTGAGGGTGTTAAATTTTCATTTTTAGTGTTCCAGAAACCAACCCTTTTTGTTAGTAGTTTTGTAGTTTACGATATCTTATCATAACATATTGCTTTTCCCGTTAGGGGGAAAAGAAGGAAAAATTTTGTAATACATACATTTGTGTGTTGGTGTGTTGTGTTTTTGGTTTGTATATAATATATATTTTTAAAAATAATATTATATATATATATATATATTATATATATATTTATTGATGTTTGTATGTATTTTATATGTATATATAATATATATATATATATTATTATAATTTTAATAATATATATTATTTATAATTTTTTTTTTCCGAAATTTGTATAAAAAAAAACCCCCTGCTTTTTTTCTGCCTGGTTTTTTTTTAACAATGCAGTGGATGCCAAAGCCCACATGCTTTTTCCCTTTCCCTAATACCTTTGAAACAGTACACAAGATTATATTTCCTTAATTTCATACCCCCTCCAAGCCGCAAATTTAATCATATTTTTTTTCTTATATCTATTTTCGGATTTATATATTTAAAAACCCATTGAATTTAAAAACAGCATACATTCCCCACCTTACTATCATCTTTTTTTATAAGTCTTTTATTTACAAATAAATAGAAAAATAAATAAAAAAAATTGATAAACTTTTTTTAAAAGCGAAGTCCCAGACCCCTAAAAAATACATAAACTTTCTCTTCCCTTTTGTTCCTTTTGGGTTCTTTTTCCCCTTTTTCGTTTCTTTTTTTCTTTCCCCTTTTTCTTTTCTTTTTTTTTTTTTTTTTAATTTATTGGGGGGGTTTTTTTTAGTGTCTTTAAACCCCTTCCACCCTTCCCTTCCCCCTTCTTCCTTTTAGACGGGGGGGTTTTAAAAAAGGAGTGGAAAATTGATGGGCCCCCCGGGTTTCGACCATACCCCGAGCCGGGCAGCAGATGGAGAAAAATTCTGCCATTATGTTTTTATGTTTATTATTTTTTGGTCGGTTTTTTCTGCTTCTTTTGTATGTTATTATCATAAACTCTTCAGTTTATTTTTATTGTTTATTTCTTTTTTGTTCCATCCCCGTCCTCACAATCATCATCATCACATCATCATCACCACCCCCCAAACCCCACCGCCCTCATCATATCATCATCCCATCACTCCATCATCATTCACTCACTCTCATCATCTCACACATCATCATCATTCACATCATCATCATCATCATCATCATCAATCATCATCATCACACTTTTAAGCATTTTCATGATGTTTTTTTTAGGTACTTTTATTTTGTTCGCTTTGTGTTTGTTGTTAAAGCTATTTTGAGTATTTTTATCTTTTTTTTTTCCTTTAAAGGGTGAAAAAAAACATTTGGGCTCACACACCTCGGCCAAATACGACACCTCCACACTGAACCCCTTTCCCCAGATTTATTATTCTAAAACTTTTACAATTTCAAACAAAAGGGTTCTTTCCGCGAGAGATTTCCTACAAAAATTTCTAAGACATTTTGCTGCACTTTTTTTTTTACTCTTTTTTCATTTTTTCGTTTTTCTATAATACAACGCGCGCGCGCGGGCCCCAAAACCCACACACAACACACACCACACACCACACACACACACCCACACACCCCCACACACACACACCTCACGCACCCGCACAAACGGGCAACACCACACATAAAATGGCGTGTTTGTGGGACAATGATTTCTAAGTGTGTGTGTGTGTGGGGTGTGTTGTGTGTGTGTGTGTGTGTGTTTGTGTGTGGTTTGGGGTGTGTGTTGGGGTGGGTGTGGTGTGTGTGGTGGTGTGTGTGTGTTGTGTTGGTGTGTGTGGGGGTGTGTGTTTTTGTGCATCGTGGAAGATAACATCAATTTTGAAAATTAAATTCGAATTGATAGACAATATCAAAAAAAAAAATTTCAGCGCAGCGCATTTTCAAACCTAATAATATTTGTTTTTATATGATATGCATTGGGCCCAAGGGTTTTTTTTTATGTGATCATACATATTAGGGGGGTGCATGCAATCTCAATGATGAATGTTAAATTTGGAAAAAGGGAAAAAGGGGAGAGGGGAGAGGTAGGGGTGATAACAACGTAAAAAAATAAAAAATAGAACTTTGATTTTAGAAAAAAAAAATACAGATCTATATAAAAAAGGGTGTGTGTGGTGTGGGGGTTTTGTGGGGGTGGTTTATATTTTGTGGTTGTTTGTGTGTGTGGTGTTTTTATTGTGGTTTGGGGTTTTTAATTGTGTGTGTGTGTGTTGGTTTGGTGTTTTGTGGGGGTGTGGTGTGGGTGTGTTGTGTTTATTGTGTGGTGTGTGTTTTGGTGTGTGTGGTTTGTGTGGTTTTTGTTTGTGTGTGTTGTGTGTTGGGGGGGTGGGTGTGTGGGGGGTTTTGTGTTTGTTTTATATTTTTGTGTGTGTGTTTATTTTTGTGTGTTTTTATTTGTGTGTTTTATTGTGTTGTGTTTTATATTGTGTGTGTGTGTTTATATTTTTTTTTTTATATATATATATATATATATATTATTAATATTATTATATATTAAAATAATTTATAATATTAATTTAATTAATTGTGTGGTGTTTTTGGTGATTTTTTGCGTGCATTTTGTATTACATGTATAAATAGTACATGCATCATTTCATCAAAATAAGCATGAAAAAAGAGTGCTATACTGTTTCCCGAAAATATAAAAAAAATCTAAGAAAACGAAAAGGAAAACTTTTAAAAAAAACGCAAGTCAAAGGAAAATCAAAAAATACCAAAACAAGCAGATGACATAAAAAAAAAGGGGAAAAAAAAAAACCCCGACAGACAGAAAATTAAAGATTACCACCCCGCTTTCCCTTTTACGTTGTGCAGAGACGAAAAAAAAGACTCAATTCGCGGGGATGTTCCTAAGGAAAAGGTGGGAGAGAATGAAAAGGGGGAGAAGCAAAAGGGAAAATTGGAAGATTTTTTAGGGAAGCGGAAGAAAAGGAGGAAAAGGGGTGGGGGGAGAGATCCCGGGGGTGAGGAAAAGGGGTGAAAAAGGTGAGAAAAATTGAAAGAAGAAAGGGGGAAAGGAGGGGACTAGAGGGAAGGGAAGGGAAGAATTTGGTAAAAATAAATGATATGTAAAAAGGGAAAAAAAAGAAAAAAGAAGGGAAAGGGGGGGCGAGAGATGAAAGAGAATAAGAAAAAAAAAGGAAAAGGAATGAGAGTGGGCGAGGAAAAAGAAACGAGGCAAAAAAAAATATAAAAAAAGAAAAAATAAAAAAAGCGAAGAAAAAGCCTAGGCAGGGGGAAAAAGGGAAAAAGAATTTCAAAAGGGGAAAAAAAAGAGCGCTTTTAAAGACCCCCTGAAGGAGCGGCCCTTTTTTCCCCAACCCCCCGACGGAAACTAAAAAAATGTCTGTTCATTTTCCCTTTCCCGATCAATCCGCGAGAGCCGCCCAAAAAATGAGGCGACTGGTTTGTGGTGTGAGGGAGGAGGTAATCTCGCTATTTCTCACCTTTTCACTCTTACTCTTGTTCGCTCCTCTTCTTTTTATCTACCTACCTACCAATCTCTCTCTCTCTCTCTCTCTCTCTTCTCTCTCTCTCTCTCTCCTCTCTCTCTCTCTCTCTCTCTCTCTCTCTCTCTCTCTCTCTCTCTGTCAGTTTACCTGTGCTTATATATCTCTATCTATTACTCTATCTATCTATCTGTTTGTCCATCCGTCTATGTATCTACCTATCTACCTGTTCATATACATATCTGTCTATTCATTTTTCTTATCACTCTGTATCTCACATCTTGGACAAACGGCGATATATTATTGTGATCGGCCGTCAGCTGTTATGAAAAACTCTATTTCCATCACGCCATATTTCCTATGGTGCTAAGTACAGCATGAGTGTAAACATCAGGTTCATGTGATGGAACTAAATATCATATGTAAAATAGAATCGAAAATGAAACGTTTTAAAAAGCAACGAGAAATACACTTTTGAAACGTCATTTGTTTTGAAATGAAAGAACAGACCAAAAATGTTGTGGTCAACAAGAAACCAACAGATAACGGTTGCTGCTTTCAGGCATAAATGGACAAACCGCAATGGTGCAACATTTTTTAAAACGTGAAGATAACTTCTTTTCCGGGAGAAGCGGCGGCAACAGCCAACTCCGAACTTCTTTTGGACACGAGTGCGGAAGGCAAGGAGGTAGAAGGAGGGGCGGATAAGAAATATAAGTCGAAATAGATGCTCGGGCCACAAAAGGGATGGAAACGGAGGAGGTGCTATTGGCATAAGGGTTGCGCTCCGTTCGAGGGTGGGATGGGTGTGTGTGCTGGTGAGCGTGTATCGGGGAAGGGAGTCTGCTGTTGCTCGGCGGAGGTGTGTGTGGGACGAGGGGAGGGGAGAAGGGAGAATTGGAGAAGGGGACGGGGGGAGGGGGGGATTAGAGAGGGCGAGGGGGGGGGGAGGATTGGAGTCGGGGGTAAGGGCACAGGCTATGCAAGTTAGGTTTGGATAGGGAATGGAAGAACAGGAAAAAAGAGGAATGAGTCATTATATATAGTTGGTTTCATTGCAATTTGAATTATTTATTAACTTTTCTTAGAAAATGGGTGAATTGGAGTGGGGTCGGGGGGATAGGGGTAGCCTATGCAAGGTTGGGTTTTGGAAAAGGAAGGAAGAACAGAAAAAAAAGCCATTTATAAAGGGTTGGTTTTCTTAGCAGTTTTGAATGATTCTATTTCCTCTCTTAGAAAATGAAGGAGGGAGACGTGAGGACTGGAGAGAGGGTCGGGGGTTAGTCAATGCAAGGTTGAGCTTTTGGAGAGGGAATGGAAGATCGGAGAGAGAAAATAAGTCATTTATAGAAAGCTGACTTGGTTCTTTTTGCAATTTGGATGATTCTGTGTCCTTTTTTAGAAAATGATATGTTTTCTATACACACACACACACACACACACACACCACACACACACACACACACACACACACACACACACACACACACACACACAACACATACATACACATATACATATATATATATATATATATTATATATATATATATATATAATATATATATATATATATAAATATATATATATCGTAAATTTTCCGACGACAAATGTAGATTTAAGATCGTCAGGAGGGAATCGTTATTAATGGTTGTTGCAAGATCACAACCTTCGTTATGCATATGATACAGTTCTCGTGGCCACATCTGTGAATGACCTCAAAAATCTCTTTGATGCTGTCGTGGAATCCAGTAAAATCTGGTCTCCATGCCAATAGCAAGAAAACAAAATGCATGGTGGCTTAAAGTCGAGGCTCCACTAACTTCAGTTATTTAGTAGCTCTCGTCTCCTCAATGCTTGTTGCAAGAAGGAAATGAGACGCAGAATCAGACTAGCAAATATGCATTCTCCAAACTTCGGAGCATCCTAACAGACTGCGAGCCAGTGCAAATAAAATCAAAGTCGTTAAAAACCTTTGCATGATCGACTTTGCTAAATAGTTGCGAGTCCTGGACACTGACGGCTGATACTCGGCGAAATATAGGGGCGTAGAAATGTGGTTCTACCGCAGGATGTTGCTCACCCCTTACATCAACCGAGTGTCCAATCAGGAAATCCTCAGAAGAGTCAGCCAGGGACGCGAACTTCTAGAATTGATCCGAGCGCGATAACTCAAATTCCTCAGACACGCAATCCGTAAAGATACATTGGAAAACCCTACCCTAAGCGGTAAAATTGAAGGCACGCAGCGAGGTAGACGAGAAAACTTGACATTTCAGATAGAAAAACTTTGATGCTATGAGCACAGAGCGAACGTAAACATGGCACAAGTAGTTCGTGAACGCCACAGCGGTTGATGGCCCGAAAGA
>NW_023661615.1:12500-15000 GCF_015228065.2 Penaeus monodon | reverse complement strand
TGTCACACGCTCTGCCACCTACCCTCGCCTCGCCCTCGAGCGCTGATAGATTGCTCCACCTCAAAGGCTGTCCTATCGCATGCCGGAGAAATGTTTGACGGCCCAACGTAGACTTTCATCCTCCACGGCACGCGTCCTCATCCACCTCCCGCCTCTTCGACGTCTTCTTCCAGTCCCTCTTCCGGTGTCTGTAGTATGCATTGTGAGTGACAGTAGCGTGAATGAGAGTGAAAGTGAGAGTGATCTCACACAGAGAATGAATCACAAACACGAATATTAACGTTCACTATAACAAAACTGAAGTACTTTTAGCAATGCTAGCTATTTAAGATTATTTCAACTACCACATTGAATTCAACTTTTAATGATATGTGACAGAAGTACGCATTAATGAATGGTGACATAAAAAAATATTCGCAAGCTATTTAACAAGCAAATCTTCCTGGGGGTCAGAAATCTGAACTGCCGAGGTATATGTCTAGCTATAGCATGCCAGACCTCTTTAAACTATAACGGGGGATCCTATACCCAAATGCGTATATGACTGAGGCGACTCGAGCCAGGGAATATAAATAACCTACTCTCTTCTGCGTATCTGTGATGGGCGCTCGAAAAATTTTCCCTAAGGATATAATTTTTCACGAATCACACAAACGTTTGGGGGGGTACCCAAAACATGCAAGCGACTTCAAGAGGGGGAGAAAGGTGTGATTAATAAGCGAATAATGATTCTAGCTTAAACCCTAGTCCTACATTAATTAACGGACGTAACTGCGGGTCACACCGACTCAAAGGTGCTGAAAGAATAACTTCGGTTTATTTTACCTACTTTTGAACGACGGAGCGCGATCTTTAGGCGTTTAACCCCCGGGGGAATATCGGCAATCCTGTGCACTATGATATGGGGGGAAAATCCTACACTATATTCAAATAATACAAATAATGAAATTGCGTTACACGCTTCGCTCTAGCGCCGAAAGAACTTTTCACCAAAACAATGTAAAAAATGCTATGGTTAATTCCCAAGGCGTCAAAAAAAATAACAACCAAAATACAGGGAAACCACGCATTCATCAGACCCTTCCCACGTCGCCACCGACAGGGAAAAGAGAAAGTGAGGTCGGTCAAAACGGGAAAAAAAACCTTTTCAATCCAAGTGACCCCAAGCCCAAAAAAAAGGTACGGTCAGGTCAGGGTGAGGGGGAGGAAAAATAAAATGATATTCGTGATAAGATAAAAACACGAATGCGTTAAATTCGTTGCAGATGAAACAATATAAATCTCTAAAAACGAGAGAAAAAAATTAATTACTTAACAACGGCGATATTCATGTTTATTGATTGCATACTCGATCACAACGGAAATGCGATCTGAGGTGGGAAAAATAGTGGAGAACGGCCATTTTTGTCATTAGCACCTTTTAATCCAACAAAAAACAACGGCTTAACACATTTATGGGAGAAGGAAGGAAAAGAAATAAGAAAAAGGGGGCCCAAACGTGTACTTATGTTTTTTTTTTTTCTTAGCCATGTCTTGAAGCGGTCGAGTGGATTTTCTTCGGGGTATGCGTTTGTGTTGCATGCCAAAAAGGGTTTCAACGGCCCTCGCTGCCACCAGACTGTAAAAGGCTATGTGAATGTACTCTAGTACAGTGGCTGACAGGGACGCAAAACACGTAAAGGGGTGAACACATGCTACGACGACGCTACGACTTGTCTAAAGGGGTAATCGGGCCGCGCGGAGGTCACGGTCAACCCGTCCGGAGAGAGGTGAGAGCTGACCTTAGCGTGGTGGTAGCTTAGCACGAACTACCGGTCAAACGAGGTGAGATATCAGATGTGACCTCCGCCCTCGCTGAGCGAAAGGTTATATTTGGGACTTTTGGATCCACGTGGAAAACAGCCACGTGGTCCACTGGTAACCGAAATAGAATTATCCACATCCTGTAGAATTATCCACATCCTATACACACACACATACTTGACCTGACGCCGTACAAGACGGACGTGCAAATCGGCGCTCCTGGGCAGCAAAGGCCGGCTGTTGGCCTCACCTGATTTTCTGCTCCTTCTGGATTTTTTAGATTTCACTTAGGCTAGTACAAGTGCTGTGCAGTGTTTTCCATAGTGTTGGTGTACTTTCTAAGAAATTGAGCTTTACTTGCGATACATCGGCCCCCTACCTACTGCCTCGCCCCCTTCCCCCTTTCTCTGGATTTGTGTTCCGCTGATTTTAAGCATGGTGCTTCTTCAGTACAACATTCTCTTAAAAGCAATTGTGGATACCCAAACAGTGAAGTGATACAATTATTAAAGAATTTAGACATTTTTCATGCCCGGGGCAGCAAAGGAGGCCGTCACACTCAATGGTGCATTCCCATACTCCGGACTAGGCACAAGCAAAAGAAGGCCCAACCAGCTAAACCCTACCGACATTTTGAAGTTCCCCGACTCTGGTACAGTTTCCCAAAGTTCCTCCTGTCTAATGTCACATCCCTCAA
>NW_023661615.1:5000-7500 GCF_015228065.2 Penaeus monodon | reverse complement strand
CCTGGTAAGCCCAGTCGGCGACAAAGCTTTCACACAACAGACTGGGCAACGGAGTAATGGCGATGGGTCAGAGTTCGGCGAATGAGGCGGAGTTTGGGGTTTTCCCGATGGCGGTGACAAATGCGGTCTTCCATTGTGATGGGCACTTAGACTGTTGTAATGAGGCGTTTATAATGGAAGTAAGAGGAGTGGCAAGTTCCATTGCGAACTCCTTGATGAGGCGCATTGGCAGGTCAAGGGGAGTGGTGGCTCTCTTGACGCGGATTTTTCCCAGCTACTGAAGCACCTGGGACTGACTGAGTGTGGGAGCAAGTGAGTGGGCCGGCAGGTAGGCGGGGAGGCGGGTGTCCAGGGGGGGCTGCTGCTGACAAATTGAGGCGAAATGGTCATTGAGAGCCTCTGCTGCTTCACTGGGGCTAAGGTTGCTGGTGCATGGAAACGTGCACGGCCGATTTGCAAGGCCGCAAAGCTCCCGAACTTTTCCGTACCATTGGCTGGGCTGCAGGTGTTGTAGTTTGTTGTGGTAGAAGGTTTTCTTGGCTGTTTTTATTCCCCTGATGACTGTGTTGCGGAGTGATTAGTAGGCAGTGATGTTGTGCGAGTGGAAGGCTTGATTTCTCTGTTGAATGAGGCGTTTGATGCGGCCCGTGATCCAAGGCAGGTCCGATGGGTGTGTACTGAGTGACTTTTCCGGAAAGAAGTGGTGAAAAGCCGTAATGACAGTCGAGAGATAGTAGTGCCACTTGTCCTCCACATCAACAGCGTTAAGAACGCCCAAACTGTATGATTGAGGACTGTGTGAGTGGCCTGTATTTCCTGGTCTTGGTCTGCTTTGGCTGAGAGACGGTGGGCGAAGGCAGCCATAACACTGATACGTAGAGGAGGCTGGTACCAGTCATGTAAATCATAAAGGATCAAATCCAGGGTTCTTTGTTCATAAGTGGGAAAGTTTACTACTTGTGACAGATGGAGCTCATTTTGCAGGTCGAAGGTGTCTATTTCATTAAAATCACCACATATTATCATCTTGCATGACGGGTATCGCATGCGCATAAGGTCAGTGGTGTGGGTCAGGTGGCTGAGTAGCAGTTGTTTGGTGGGGCTCGTGGGGGTGGTAAATCACACAGCAGATGAGGGATGCGGCGAGGCGAGGGTGGTGAGGAGGGTTGACCCGCACCCACAACACTTCCAGGTCAACCGGAACTTCCACGTCCAAGGGGATGGGTGAGAAGTCATTTTAGGATAACAGGATGACCCCTCCTCCACGTTTGTTTGTGCGGAGGCGGTGGAAGATGCTGTAGCCAGGTATATGTATGGTATCAGCCTGGATTTGCCACGCCTCTGTGATGGCTACAATTCCCAGTGATTCAAAAGTGATGATAGTGTGCAGCTCGTCTATTTTGTTGTTGAGGGATGTGACATTAGACAGGAGGAACTTTGGGAAACTGTACCAGAGTCGGGGAACTTCAAAAATGTCGGTAGGGTTTAGCTGGTTGGGCCTTCTTTTGCTTGTGCCTAGTCCGGAGTATGGGAATGCACCATTGAGTGTGACGGCCTCCTTTGCTGCCCCGGGCATGAAAAATGTCTAAATTCTTTAATAATTGTATCACTTCACTGTTTGGGTATCCACAATTGCTTTTAAGAGAATGTTGTACTGAAGGAGCACCATGCTTAAAATCAGCGGAACACAAATCCAGAGAAAGGGGGAAGGGGGCGAGGCAGTAGGTGGGGGCCGATGTATCGCAAGTAAAGCTCAATTTCTTAGAAAGTACACCAACACTATGGAAAACACTGCACAGCACTTGTACTAGCCTAAGTGAAATCTAAAAAATCCAGAAGGAGCAGAAAATCAGGTGAGGCCAACAGCCGGCCTTTGCTGCCCAGGAGCGCCGATTTGCACGTCCGTCTTGTACGGCGTCAGGTCAAGTATGTGTATGTGTGTAGGATGTGGATAATTCTACAGGATGTGGATAATTCTATTTCGGTTACCAGTGGACCACGTGGCTGTTTTCCACGTGGATCCAAAAGTCCCAAATATAACCTTTCGCTCAGCGAGGGCGGAGGTCACATCTGATATCTCACCTCGTTTGACCGGGAGTTCGTGCTAAGCTACCACCGCGCTAAGGTCAGCTCTCACCTCTCTCCGGACGGGTTGACCGTGACCTCCGCGCGGCCCGATTACCCCTTTAGACAAGTCGTAGCGTCGTCGTAGCGTGTGTTCACCCCTTTACGTGTGTTTTGCGTCCCTGTCAGCCACTGTACTAGAGTATGTTCACATAGCCTTTTACAGTCTGGTGGCAGCGAGGGCCGTTGCATCCTTTTGGCATGCAACACAAACGCATACCCCGAAGAAAATCCACTCGACCGCTTCAAGACATGGCTAAGAAAAAAAAAACACGTAAGTACACGTTTGGGCCCCTCTTTCTTATTTCTTTTCCCTTCCTTCTCCCATACATGTGTTAAGCCGTTGTTTTTTTGTTGGGTTAAAAGGTGCTAATGA
>NW_023661614.1:15000-17298 GCF_015228065.2 Penaeus monodon | reverse complement strand
AGTTCGGGTTTGCCATGCTTTAAATGGCCTGTACAGGTGCTGCTCGGAATCTGATGGGATAATTTATACTGTAGTCAAGAGACAACTACGGGATGGCAAGGACAATGCAGACTGCGTAAATCAGGTTTACAGTGGGCACATACATGGGTTCAAATTTTCTCAAGCAAGACCATGGCTATGCATATCCACAAACGAGGAAAGTTCCATCATTTCTCTATTTAGGAGCAAATTCACCGCAATTTGTCAAAGAGGTGAGGTTCTTGGGTCTAATTTTAACTCAAGGCTTACATGGGTGCCTTACATCAAATAGGTAAAGGTGAAAAGTGCTTAGTATTTTGCGGGTTCTTTCAAACCTATCTTGGGGTGCAGACCACACAACATTTCTGGGGCTTTACCGAGTGCTTATACGTAGTAAACTTGACTATGGATGTGAGGTTCATCTGCAACTCCCACTGTTCTCCGGATGTTGGACTCGGTTCATAATGAAGCTCTCAGAATCTGTACTGGGGCTTTCAGGTCTTCGCCTGTGGAGTCCCTGTATGATGAGAGTGGAGAGCCATCTCTTTTATTACACCGGGACTACATGAATCTGATTTACTACACGAATTACAAAAGATTCTGGGGTATCCACCATCCAGATTGGTTTTCAACCCCCCTTGAGGATAGCGATCCTATGGTAGGAGAATGAGGAATCTTGTGGAAGAATCTTAATTAAAACTCACTAAGGTTCTGGCTGTTGGAACTCCCCAATCCCCCCCCCCCTTGATCTAATCGAGTTGAGCTGGATTTGGTCGGAATTGGGAAAGGGGAGAGGTACGAAGCAGAAGTCAGAGAGATTTCTTCAACACACTTCTAAGTACCAAGGATCAGATGCAATATATGATGGTTCAAAATCTGAAAATGGTGTGGGCTTTGCAGCAGTGAGCAGAAGGAAGACTGCATTTGGCAGTCTTTCTCTAGCAGCCTCGATCTTCACTGTAGAGATACATGCCATCCTTGCAGCAGTTAAGGTGACTAGAGATATGTGTGTGTGTGTGTGTGTGTGTGTGTGTGTGTGTGTGTGTGTGTGTGTGTGTGTGTGTGTGTAGATAGATAGATAGATAGATAGAGATATAAATACACGTATTTGTATCATTGGTTTGTGCAAACTAATGATTTTTTATATTATTTTTATTACGCATGTCGATGTTCTGTTGTTTTTTGCTGAGCATAATAGGAAAATTTTGGAAGTGCATGGAAAGCTTTATATGTAAACAAAGATTCAAATGGTATATTTTAGAACTGTATATTACATGTGTTTGCCCCTTTTTGTCGTCTGTGATGCGGGAAAGATTCAAAAGTATCTTGAACAGCAGAGAGCATATTATTAATGGATATCTTTTATTTTCAACTTGAGACAATACTTCATGTTCACCAGATAAGGCAGTGTTGCATGTGTAATTTTACTCTGTAATATGAGTTAATGTCTTTGACATATTTTATTTCATGGGAAATCATATGACTGATATTGTTTACGATGTGATTTTTATTAGATGATATTGTATAATCATCTAATTAAAGAATAAAATTTAATGTCTGGAAACTGTATATGGAATAGGCTTCAAATTTTGTATAAGTGATTTGGTATGGATGTATGTATATTTTGGTTTGTTTGTTTTGATCAATTTATAAAATTCTGCATGTCCGTATGTTTATTTCAATCATTATTTCAGGTCGAAATAATTACGACAAGCCAAGCGTTTTTCTGGTGACCCGTGAAACAGTATATACGTGCGCGCACACACATACACACACACACACACACACACACACACACACACACACACACACACACACACACACACACACACACACACACACACACACACACACACAAACATGTGTGTGTGCGTGCGTGCATGTGTGTGTGTGTGTGTGTGAGTGTGTGTGTATGTATGTGTGTATGTGTTAGGTGTGTTTTAATCTACAGTCGATCTTTTTTTATATTTATAATCATTTTATTTACAAAAAGAGCAGCGAAATGTAAAATAAAATGGTATCAAATGCCAATTATGCTTATATATCGCCACTCTCATAAAATAAATGCCCAAGTCATTTTTCCTATTTTTCTGGAAATAAATTTTTTTTTCTTGATTTTCATGTTAGGGTAATGCTTGTCCTTCTAGAATTTATTTATAAAATGACAAACACAGCGACATACTTTTCGCGTGTAGAAAGTGGGATTAAGTCAAAATTAACTGATTTAGGAATTTTTACTGCAATGTTTACCTAAGACTTAGGCACAATTCTGAAGCACCA
>NW_023661614.1:0-7500 GCF_015228065.2 Penaeus monodon | reverse complement strand
AGTTTGTCACAAGAAGGGTGTGTCAAGTAGCGAGTTCAATAAGGTACCATCATATTGAAGAGAGAAAAGTTAATTGAATAAGAATTCCATATCTTTTGGGTAAACAAGCAAGTATATATGCTTCGAACACATAGGCAGCTGGGCCTGAACTTAATTCTAACAGTGCGCGTCTCGGCGCTTCAGTCGTATGAGCGTAAGTGTGCGGCGGGCGCAGGGTTCCTTCGTTTACGGCCATGAGCCGGGCTTAAAATTAATGTGGTGATTGTAACCGAGTAAGCCTATATAAAGCATGGTGTCTCCAATGTGTTGCCATTATTTGCAACTGGAGATACTACCATCAGTACATATTCACCAAACCTTAAACTAAAGAAGCATAAACTCCAGCATTACTGAGGACAAGATATCAAACTTCGAGAGGACGTCGTAAAAGAGATTTGGGTTCAGTTATTAGTCATAGGGATGGCACATAGTAAAATACGCAATTTTAGAGTGAATTCCGAGTAGAGTGGGCAGTTAGGTAGATAAGAGGATAGTCAGATGATCGAAATCTACGTGTGAACGAGCGACAGATAAGCACGGCAAGTATGAAGAAACAGTGATATAAAGAACGATATAGTGTATACACAGAATATAACAATACGCAAGAAGTAATGAAGTGATTACTAATAAGAATAACATATAAGAGAAAAAAAAAAGATAATTTCATTAATTCGACACAAATAAACATGAATAATATGATGAGAGCAGCCAAACATAACAATAATTAATTAAACTTGAAGGTACTCATT
Organism: Penaeus monodon; assembly: GCF_015228065.2. Lineage (NCBI taxonomy): Eukaryota > Metazoa > Arthropoda > Malacostraca > Decapoda > Penaeidae > Penaeus > Penaeus monodon. The sequence continues at coordinate 6,712 of NW_023661614.1, read as the reverse complement.
TGTTCTGAGAGAAATGATATATGCTAAATTGTGCGGTCTGAGGATAAAAATGATAATAGACAGAAAAATACTAACACAATACATCAATTACGGGATGGTTAGGGCTGGGGAATGAGGTGTGAAGTGAGGGTGCGTGTCACTTAGGTTTGATCTCAGTGTGTGATTGTGTTAAAAAAACAATGGTTGACAGGGAGAAGTTATGCAGTATAGAATTAGTAGTGTGCGTTCGTAGAGTGGCGTGTACTTGAATTTGAAAGAAGGCAACTTGTATGCAAGGTGTGGGTGGGTATAGGGAGGGCAATAGTTACTCTGGCATTAAAAGGTACACTTACTTTTGATAGTAACGAGGAAGATTGTTGGTGCTGGATAGAACTGCGACATCCTGGCTGTGTTGACGAGGGTTCGCGAAGAATTAGCGAGGCAGGTGAGCCGGATTTGCGAGTGTGGCGGCGTAGAGTGCGAGGATACATCTTCAGCGACTTCGTCAGGAGGGTAGCACAGGCGTGAGTGGTCAGCACGAAGTAGTAGGACAGACATGGTGCGGGTAGGCGTGATCAAAGAGGACTTGGTAGCGATGGCTGGGCGTTAAAAGAGGCGGGGAGGCACTTCGCGTGGATCGGCAACAGGCGTCGGCGAGGAGCGAGGTGGTAGGCGAATATGCGTTGGCGTTGTGAGGTTCTTGAACACCGCTGCCATCAGATGTAAGCGAAAAGGCCACCGCTGTCGCCAGATGTAAGCGACACGTGAGTTGGGAGCACCACTTCGCCAGATGTAAGCGAGTGGCCACCGTAAGCCACCAGAATATGAGTGACACGAGAGATTAGGAGCACCGCATCACTAGATGTGAGCGAGACGAGAGATGGACTTGGGTGGGTGAGTGAAAAGGGGCTTAGCTTGCTGGTTTATTCTTGACGACAGATATGAGACCCCCAAGAGACCCCCGTGTCCCCGGGTGGAGGACGAGGTGGTGGAGCTGGACCCTGTGTGGCTTGGGCCGTCTGCTGTGTCTCTCTCTGTGTGTGTGTGTGTGTCTCTGCCTTACGGACGTGTCCTTTTATGCGGCGGTTCCCTTCGAGGACGGATGTTTGTTCCTGTGCGAAAAGAGAAAGCCGGGCTGCATCTGCGTCCTGCCCAAGGAGAAGGGCTGCGTGCTTGGACGGAGGTGTGAAGTGTACATCCGGCCTTGCTACGTATTGTTGACAGTGTGTGTGTGTGTGTGTGTGTGTGTGTGTGATACGTGCGCTGACACACACACACACACACACACACACACACACACACACACACACACACACTCACACTCACACACACACACACACACACACAACATACACACACACATATATACACACACACACACACACACACACATACATATATATATATATATATATATTTTATATATATATATATATATATATATATGTATATATATATATATATATATATATATATATATATATATATATATATATAATATAATATAAATATTCATAATATATATGTATATACATACATATATATCCAGACATGCACACTTTCATCATTAACCAGATACATGCACACACACACACACACACACACACACACACACACACACACACACACACACACACACACACACACACACACACACACACACACACACACACACACACATACACACACACACACACACACATAAACACACACACACACACACACACACACACACACACATATATATATATATATATATATATATATATATATATATATATATATATATATATATATATATATATATATATATATATATATATATATATATATATATATATATATATATATATATATATATATATATATATATATATATGAATATATATATACATATCAAAATTTGAATTATTTTCTCAGTCATGCAATCTAAACATCTAAACCATCCAAACTTGGAGTATTGAATAATATAGTTTTAGGACACTACTTCATATACTACGTGTGTCTTAGTCATGGTTTGACGGCATTTATAATAGATGTAATGAAAGTATTTTGAAAAAAAAAAAAAATGATCGAATGTGACGCCAAAAAATGTCAAATATTCCAGTTTTTGTATCTGACCATGAGATATGAGTGGGTTGAATGGAGAATGATCTACTAAAAGAATGGTGCTGGCCTTCCTGACACAGTGCCTCATACCCCAAATGTCAAACCAAACAATAAGTTTATTGAGATCTCTTGTCAGAGACATAGCACTTCAGCCCCATATTCTGTAGAACATATCGTCACTCTCACTAAATAACTCCCAAAGTAATATTTTGGCGATTTCTGGATTTTTACCAAAATTAAGGCTCCTTTCTGCGAGGCACCTATTGGTTTAACTTCCAATGCCATACCTAGGGTAGAAATGGTCTAAAATCCCCCAGAACGTATCTGCCGATATTACAATGACTTAAACATTTATTTCAATGTGACAAATATACGTTTCTGCCTACATCAAACATCAAGATTTCAGTATCTTTGCTTGTACTAAAGAGTAGTATTTTCTACTTTTAGTCAACTGTTCGGCCGATGTGTACCTCAGACTCATGGCTAAAACTTGCCCGACTGGCTGTAGTCGTGTTTTAGTTGTGTGCCACTTCTATCTGACATGTGCAAAACAACTAAAGCCGCATACTGTGCCAAGAAGAGAAAAGCATGAGGGAAACAGGATAAGGGAATATGTATCTGAAGGAAATGTTTCTCGAAACAGAATAAACGGGGTCTTGTATGTGGCTCTCAACTATGCACTGATGCCTGCATGATTTGAGGCATTTTTTGCACTGTGTGAATAAGTGTATGTTTGTGCTATGTATCCTTTCTCTTTTGTTGAAGTTGCCTAAGCAGAGTAAAATTGTTCGCCATTAGCCCGAACACGAACTGAAAGTTAGAGAAATGCAATGTTTCTTGGCTCATACTTTCTTAACACCGTCATTACTGAAAGGTTTTCTGGCCAGAGGGGTTTGATTATCTGTTATGACTTGGAATTGCTCATCGACAAAAATACTGTGAGCAATTCAGAGCTGCAAGACGGAACTAAAATGTCAGGCATCAATTTGGAGCTGCATGATGAACCTGAAATTTCTGCGATATCAGGTACAATTATTGATCTAGATATGAATGCTGATGAGGACTCAGATAATGATCCGCCCAGATGATAGTGATATATCGAGCTCTAAGGCTGAAGTACCTGAAGATGATGCATCGATATGCATGGATTTGGATCACCAAGAGAATACTGGCACTAATGGACTAATTCACAAAATGTCCTTTTACTTTTGATATCAGTGGCAAGTGTCGCTTGTCAAAGAATTTTATCAACTAAATGTCTTGGTCGTGGTTTTAAACATGCATAGCACAGATGAACGAACACTAGTGAATGATGTCCTCACTAAGCGAGGATATGCAGTGCTCATTCAATGTGCAAGGATGAAGTAAGCACCATACATCGACAAACAGATGAAGCATTAATATATACTTCCTGATTATGGAGATCAGATTTTTCACCAGTTTTAGACCAAGAAAAAAGTCAGGAGATCTATTGGTTTATGACTGACGGCAGCTGAAGTATCAATGCAATGGAACAGTAAAGTAAAAACTACCATCCAACATTCTATCAATCTGTTGACTGCCGCGCCGGGTTCAAGTCACAGAAATTAAATGGATCCCTTTGCTCACATCAATACTCCCTTCCAGGATGCGGAAATTCAAGAACCGACGGTTCATGTAAGCAGTTATGCCAGTTGTCTACTATAACTTCTTTGACACCTTGCCATGCTGTTGATGCGGAAAATAGTTTTAAATAATCAGTAATGAATTGCCTCACGAGTAAAACACCCCTAGTTACTGTAAAGGGTAATTACAGTTTAGAAGTGGAGGAAACAATGTTTTGAGATGGATTACATTACTTCCACGTTCTTCTCCTCGAGTTACTGTTTCACAGAATCTGAACTGCTATTTCAGAACGCCTTGAGAGCTCTGTCAGATGAACTAGGTATGGTAAACAAAGCAATGTCTTGAAAATTATTACATTACTTTCGAGTTCTATCCCCTCAATTTGTATTTCAGAAGATAACTGCTGTTACAGAAAGTCTAGGGATCTTTAGAAAGTAAAAGAATTTTATCTATCATTTTCTAATGTGCTGGTGCTTCAGAATTGTGCCTAAGTCTTAGGTAAACATTGCAGTAAAAATTCCTAAATCAGTTAATTTTGACTTAATCCCACTTTCTACACGCGAAAAGTATGTCGCTGTGTTTGTCATTTTATAAATAAATTCTAGAAGGACAAGCATTACCCTAACATGAAAATCAAGAAAAAAAAATTTATTTCCAGAAAAATAGGAAAAATGACTTGGGCATTTATTTTATGAGAGTGGCGATATATAAGCATAATTGGCATTTGATACCATTTTATTTTACATTTCGCTGCTCTTTTTGTAAATAAAATGATTATAAATATAAAAAAAGATCGACTGTAGATTAAAACACACCTAACACATACACACATACATACACACACACTCACACACACACACACACACATGCACGCACGCACACACACATGTTTGTGTGTGTGTGTGTGTGTGTGTGTGTGTGTGTGTGTGTGTGTGTGTGTGTGTGTGTGTGTGTGTGTGTGTGTGTGTGTGTGTGTGTATGTGTGTGCGCGCACGTATATACTGTTTCACGGGTCACCAGAAAAACGCTTGGCTTGTCGTAATTATTTCGACCTGAAATAATGATTGAAATAAACATACGGACATGCAGAATTTTATAAATTGATCAAAACAAACAAACCAAAATATACATACATCCATACCAAATCACTTATACAAAATTTGAAGCCTATTCCATATACAGTTTCCAGACATTAAATTTTATTCTTTAATTAGATGATTATACAATATCATCTAATAAAAAATCACATCGTAAACAATATCAGTCATATGATTTCCCATGAAATAAAATATGTCAAAGACATTAACTCATATTACAGAGTAAAATTACACATGCAACACTGCCTTATCTGGTGAACATGAAGTATTGTCTCAAGTTGAAAATAAAAGATATCCATTAATAATATGCTCTCTGCTGTTCAAGATACTTTTGAATCTTTCCCGCATCACAGACGACAAAAAGGGGCAAACACATGTAATATACAGTTCTAAAATATACCATTTGAATCTTTGTTTACATATAAAGCTTTCCATGCACTTCCAAAATTTTCCTATTATGCTCAGCAAAAAACAACAGAACATCGACATGCGTAATAAAAATAATATAAAAAATCATTAGTTTGCACAAACCAATGATACAAATACGTGTATTTATATCTCTATCTATCTATCTATCTATCTACACACACACACACACACACACACACACACACACACACACACACACACACACACACACACATATCTCTAGTCACCTTAACTGCTGCAAGGATGGCATGTATCTCTACAGTGAAGATCGAGGCTGCTAGAGAAAGACTGCCAAATGCAGTCTTCCTTCTGCTCACTGCTGCAAAGCCCACACCATTTTCAGATTTTGAACCATCATATATTGCATCTGATCCTTGGTACTTAGAAGTGTGTTGAAGAAATCTCTCTGACTTCTGCTTCGTACCTCTCCCCTTTCCCAATTCCGACCAAATCCAGCTCAACTCGATTAGATCAAGGGGGGGGGGGGATTGGGGAGTTCCAACAGCCAGAACCTTAGTGAGTTTTAAATTAAGATTCTTCCACAAGATTCCTCATTCTCCTACCATAGGATCGGCTATCCTCAAGGGGGGTTGAAAACCAATCTGGATGGTGGATACCCCAGAATCTTTTGTAATTTCGTGTAGTAAATCAGATTCATGTAGTCCCGGTGTAATAAAAGAGATGGCTCTCCACTCTCATCATACAGGGACTCCACAGGCGAAGACCTGAAAGCCCCAGTACAGATTCTGAGAGCTTCATTATGAACCGAGTCCAACATCCGGAGAACAGTGGGAGTTGCAGATGAACCTCACATCCATAGTCAAGTTTACTACGTATAAGCACTCGGTAAAGCCCCAGAAATGTTGTGTGGTCTGCACCCCAAGATAGGTTTGAAAGAACCCGCAAAATACTAAGCACTTTTCACCTTTACCTATTTGATGTAAGGCACCCATGTAAGCCTTGAGTTAAAAATTAGACCCAAGAACCTCACCTCTTTGACAAATTGCGGTGAATTTGCTCCTAAATAGAGGAAATGATGGAACTTTCCTCGTTTGTGGATATGCATAGCCATGGTCTTGCTTGAAGAAAATTTGAACCCATGGTATGTTGCCCACTGTAAAACCTGATTTACTGCAGTCTGCATTTGTCCTTGCACATCCCGTAAGTTGTCTCTTGAACAGTACAGTATAAATTATCCACATACAGATTACACGAGACAGCACCTGTACAAGGCCATTTAAAGCAATGGCAAACCCGAACTCTATACTCTGTCAGCAAGGAAGCTTTGTATGAGGGTAGGTAATGCTCCTCTTAAACCAATGTCATACAGCCTCATGGGTATGCCATGCTTTCAAATAGTATCGTAAGCCTTTTCAAAGTCAAAGAAGACTCCTAACATGTGATGTTGTTATGTGAAGGAATTCTGTATAGCAGGTTCCATCCTCACAAGTGCATCTGTGATCGATCTCAATATTCTAAACTCATATTGATTT
>NW_023661613.1:5000-17298 GCF_015228065.2 Penaeus monodon | reverse complement strand
ATCATTTTTATAATGGCATCTTCTGTCGAGTTTGATAATATTTTTTTTGTTTTTTGTTTTCCCTTTTTAAACCTACCTTTTTTTGTCTCTAATGTCTTACATAGGGCGGTTTGGGTTTTCCTTAGCGAATTAAGGAACGCCAAATGAAAATACCCGTGCGTTTTGGCAGTTACCTGGCTTTTGTGGCTTTCGGCCCCAGGGGTGCTTGTCATTTTCTAGTGATTCGTTTTTGGGTATTCTTTTTCGGGGGAAAGGGTGATTATTTTTTTTTTTTTAACTGATTATTTCTACTGGGGGCATGTCAATGACATTGGGCCTTATAAAACTTTTTTTAGCACGGTAAGGGGAAGTATTCCTATTTGGGGCACTTTCGGGCACCCTTTTTTATTTTAAAAAGGCAACGTTAATAAATTTTATAGACTTGTAGATTTTTGGATGAATTTTATTTCGATTTTAGTTAGATATAAGCTCTTAATTTTTCCCAATCATTCTTTTTTCACAGATCCTTCCACTCATAATTTTTAGCACATATTTTTATGACCAACCACAAAACCTCCTTTTATGCTAGATCTTTTAATATATTATAATATATTTTTTTTATATAATTATTTTTATATATATATATATAATTTAAAATTTTATGTGTGTTGTTTGTGTGTGTGTGTGTGTTGTGGAAATTATGCATGAAAAATTAATACATACATACATCATACATATATAATAATTATATATATTAAAATTATATATATATACTATATATATACATATTTTATTATATTACATACATACAATACATTTGTGTGTAAAGTGTGTATGTATATTGTAATATATAGGTACATATTTTATATAAAAATATATTATATTAATTTAAAATATAACACAAGCATAACTCAATACTCTACTCCTCTCTCTCTCTCTCTTTTCTCTCTCTCCCTCTCTCTTCCTCTCTCTTCTTCTCTCTTCTCTCTCTCTCCTCCTCCCTCCCCCCTCCTCTCTCTCTCTCTTCCTTTTCTCTTTCTTACACACACACACACACCCCCCACATATATATTTTTTATTTATTTATATAACTATTTTTATATATATAAAATTTTTAAAATTATATATATATATATATTTATATTTTTATGTTGAATAAAAAAAATAAATAAAAAAATATATTATATATATATTAAAATAATATATTAAATATTTTATATAAATTTTGTGTGTGTGGTGGGGTGTGTGTATTTTATAATTTTATATTATATTATAATTATATATAAATATATATTATATATTATATTATATTATATAGGCAAGTACTTTTGTACGGACTGAGGGAGTTTGGCTGAACTTCTTTACCATGTGCAAGGTTTGGGGGCTTTCAATTCGCCATGTAAAAAAATTGCTGAAATCACACACGTAAAAGCATTCTCCTTCGTTTTGGCCGTGGCCGGGTTAAATTTGCCTCATTCGAGGGAAGTGTTTTCAGTGTAGGTTATTTTTTGCAACAGAATGGGAAAACCACCTGTTGTTGCTATTGATATCCACCAAGTTTAAAGAAGCATACATTCCCCTTCCTAGAATAAGATACAAAATTCGAAGGACGTCATAAAGCGAGTTGGGTGCGTTAACTCAAAATCCTAGGGGGAATTTCCGCGTAGAGTGTGTAGTACATAGTGCAAGTAGGGGGTTTAGGGGTTAAAGGTAGGAAAATGATATATAATTATATAATAATATATATTATAATTTTAAATATTATTAATATTTTATATATTTTATATCATTTACTCTCTACCCCAACCCCCCTACTTGAAAATAGATACTACACTTCTCCCGGGGAATTCCTCTAGGTTTATGAGTTAAAACTGCACCCAACTGCTTCATGACGTCCTCTCGAATTTCGATATTTTATTCTCAGTGAAACTGGAATGTATCTTCTTAATTTGGTGCAATATGCAAAACAGGGGGTTTTTCCTTCTGTTTCAGATAATAACGCTACACTGCAAACCTTTCCCCGAAGAGGCGAATTTAATCCGGCTCACGGCCAAAACGAAGGGGAATGCGTTTACGGTGGGGAGTTCAGCACACTTTTTTCACATGGCGAAAAGAAAGCGCCCAACCTATGCAATGGTTTGGAAGTTCAGGCCAAACGCCCCATTGTCCGAGACAAGTCTTGTATTTTTATAAAAATATAATTTATTTTATAAATTAATAAAAAATTAAATTAAATATATGAAAACCACACACACCACACACACCAACAAATATATTATATATTATATTATATATTATTTTGTTATATATATTTATTTATATTTTGTTTTTTTTTTTTATTCATACATTAAATTATATATATATATATATATATATATATATATATATATATTATATTTTTTATTTTTTATGTATATTAAAAATAAATAAAATATTATGTGTGTTGGGTGTGGTGTGTGTAAAAAGAGAGAAAAAAGAGAGGAGAGAGAGAGAGAGGGGAGGGGGGGAGGGAGGGAGGGGGGGAGGGAGGGAGAGAGGGGAGAGAAGAGGGGGAGAGAGAAGGGGAAGAGAGAGAGGAGAGAGAGAGGGAGTATGAGTTTTGAAAATTCATATTGTATATATATATATTATTATATTATATATATATTTTTAAATATGTACCTAAAAATTTCATTATACATACCACATACCACACACATGTATATTATGTATGTAATATAATATATATATATATTATATATATATATATTTATATATATATTTTAATATATATATATATATATATAATATTAATATTTTGTATGAGTATGTATGTATGTATGTATGAAAATTGAATATTCATGCAAGCTTCTCTACACACACCACACACAACAAAAAACACACACAATAAATAATATAATATATATATATAATAAAATATATTATATATAATATATGTTATATATATATATTATATATATATATATTATATAATAATTATATTTTTCAGTTTTAAAGCATTGAGTGAGAGGTGTTGTGGTTGGTCAGAATAATATGTGAAAAATTATGAGGAGAAGTGATCTGGACAAAAGAATGATTCGTAAATAATGACTTATATTCTAACTAAAATCGAAATAAAAATTCTCCAAACATCATAAAGTCTAAAAAATTTATTATATTTTTGCCTTTTAAAAAGTAAAAGGGATGCCAAAAGGCCAACTGGAATATAGGTCCCGTTACCGTGCAAACAAGTTCATAAGGCCCCAAATGCTCATTGACAGTGCCGAGTAAAATAATCTTAAAAAAAAATAAAAATCACCTTCCCCCAAAAAAAGAATACCAAAGTACGAAATCATAGAAAATAAAAACACCACTGGTCCCAAAAGCCACGAACCCCCAGGTAACTCCAAAATCCCCGGGTATTACATTTTTGGCTTTCCTTAATTCGCAAAGGGAAAACAAAAAAACCCCGCCAGTATGTAAGTCATTAGTGAAAAAATCAGGTGGGTTTAAAACATAATAAAAAAAGAAAACAAATATTATCAACCACTGACAAAGCCCGCCATAAAAACTATGCTTAAAAAAAACATTTTTTCATTTTATGGCTCCTCAATCGAGGCCCGAAAACAACTCCCCCCGGGCTGTGATGCGGCAGCGTTTAAAGTTGTGTGTATAAGGTTTTGGTGTGTGTGTAGTTTATAATGTGTGTTAAATTATGTGTATATGGTTTAAAAAACGTTATTTTATAATATATATTATATATATTATAATTTAAAAATATATATAATATATATATAATATTTGCAAGAAAATTTTAAAAACATATAATGGGGGAAAACCCAACTGATTATATGTGTTTTTTGTCATAAGTAGTCTACAAAATTGGCATATGTGGGTTCGCTTATTCGGTGCTTACACATTGTATGCGCATAAAAATTGGGGATATTCTATATATGTGTTTAGTCATGAGTTAATTTTGTATAGGGAGGAAAATGTATGCATATCAATGCATTTTAAAAGGTGCATGCTATATGGCATTTGCAGGTGAACAACTTGCTCCAGATGTACATACGCATAAATAAAATCTGTGTAGAAAGAAATCACGCAACACAAAACACACACACACAACACAACACACACACAACACAAACACACCACACACAAATAAAATTTTTATATATATATTTTAATATATATATAATATAATATTATTGCTATAATATATATTATTATACAAAAATTATAAAATTATATAAAATATATATATATATATTTTATAGAAATATATATGTTATAAAATTTTTTTAATAATATTATATTATATTAATATATATATATATGTATGTACTTCTGATCTCAGGCCATTTTCACGGGGTAGTGAGTTAGTGGTGTAGTGATCAGGCTTGTGCTCATAATCCCACACAAACGGGCCAACCCTGCTAGAGGGTTTTACCAGTGCACCCCGGCTAAAAAACTCCGCCTCCCACCAAGATCACCCCATTTCAATGTCTACCTCCAATAAAGACATACTAAACAAAGGCCCTCTTTCCCCCGGAGGCGAAAGGCAAAAGAGGTTCGGCGGCGATGAGGATCGCCCCGGAGCAGAGGAGCAAAAATCTCCAGGAAAAACGGGCCCCCCCAGGTTTTAACCCAAAAAATGGGAAAAAAGGCAGAAGGAAACCCGTAGGGGAATCACAGAATAGGCCTGGGAAGAACGCGAAAATTGTAATCATTTTACGGAGGCTCGATCGCCCAATATCATGAATCATTCTTCAAAAAGATAGAGAGGAAGTAGACATGGAAGTCGCCATCTGACATAAAAAAACGTTTTTAGACTTCATAATTTCAAATAGGCGCGATATAGAAAAAATGTGGAATTTAAAAAATAAATGCATAAAATGGTCAGGGCCAAATTAATTACACCAAAGGGAAAAAGATAAACTCATACGAAAACAAATAGATTTGGGCGGAACTAACAAAGACTTAACTAAAAAGAAGAGAGAAATGTATGGAAATTCAATACTCAAATAATAAATGAAAAAAGGGTCTGAGGTCCCATCATGAAAACGCAAAAAAGGGCCGGGAAGGGGGAGAAATCAAATGTATGCAAAAAAGAACAAAAGGGAAAAGTGATTTAATAAAAAAAAAATCAGAGAGTACAGGTCTATAAAACCAAAGTAAACAGCCACGGACAAACGAACGCGGAAAATAGAGACGTACCTAAATCACAAAGGGAAAAAAAAAAAGAGTGCTAAAAGGCTGAAGAGAGGAAAACCCAGGGAAGACAAATGGTGTAGCCCTTTAAATAGAGCAGGAATATTGCAACCGTGAAACTAGCCAATTTTTTTAAAAAATGCTTTTTTCAACGGAAAAACCCCGAACCGGAAAAAATGCAGCAATAATTTCGAAAAAAAAAAAAAAGGGGGACAGAATGGATCTAAAATTTCCCCCCCCTAATCCCCCTTTTCATTTACTTACTGTTCCAAAAAGTCATCACAACGCGCACTTTGATGGTCATATTCAACCGCCCTAGAAACAGCGGTTTTCGCAGTGGATTTTTTCAAAACAAAAAATCCCACGCCACCCAATAAGAAAAAAAAATAAACGAATATAAAAAACCCTTGGTATGGCAAAAAGGCATTTGACTCTGTAAAAAATTTCCCAACGCTATTCGAGAAAAGGGGAGTAAGGAGATTATTTTAAATATTGGAGACATAACGAGGATGGAACAACAACCATCAAGTCCACATGGAAACCACTAAAAAACCCATTGAAAAAGGGCGATCCCTACACAAAATCTTTACACCTGCCCCTTTTGGAAAAAATTTAAAAGTTAGAATGGAACGAAAGGGTATCAAAAAAAGAGACGAATACCAAACCTAAGATTTTCAATGATATTTTCTCTTCAGGAATCTGCAAGCGAAAAGCGCCTATTAAACGATCTGAATAAGAAAATTGAAAATCAGATAAAGGGTGAACAAGTAAAAGTAAGATCATGTTAACAGTAGAGTTCAATTCAACCAAATATGTACAAAGGGGGGGAATCTACAGCAGTGCCAAGTAATATAAATAGGCAAATCTACAGACAAGAATTTAGAGAAGAGGAAATTAGTGACGCTCAATCTAGGCTGGGCCCTTCGGCAGACATAATAGATACTAGGAGGCTCTTGTCATTATGTTAAAAAAAAACCCTGTCCTATGGATCAGAAACACGTACTACAACCAATTACTGGAGAGGAAACTAGTAAGGGGCCAAACGGGGATGGAGGGGTGTATATGCTGAGATTAGCCAAGAATGGGTGGGGCGACGTGGACAGGAACAGAAAAAAGGGGAAGACATTTTGTGAACAGCAAAAGGAAAAAATGCAAGGGGCGGTTATATTTCGAGACGGACGCAGATAGCAAAGAAAGTACAGTTTTGGTTTAAAATATAAAATAGGCTAAAAAACCAGACCAGTGAAAAGATGGCGTGAAAAAATAAAAAAATTTTGGGTCCCAAAGAGGGAACAAAAAACGCAAGACAAAAGACAATAGACAGCAGCTGAAAAAAAAAAAACCTCTCCTCTCCTCTCCCCCCTGCGGTGAATCGGCCCTTTTAATTTGGACGATTCAGAGAGAGGGGTTCGGTTCCGGCAAGGGGGGCGGGGGGCGCGCGGTGGACCCGAGCAACGCCAAGAGAGTACCATGATCCCTCGATGTGGGGCTTTGCAGGGGCATTTTAAAAGAGAGCCCCGCGCCCGGGCCCCCATGCAATCCGGCCTCGGCTCTTCCGCGTTCCCGGACGGTGACGCGCCCCCTTGTTTGTGCCATGATGCTAGTCTTGCATTAGCTTCGTGCCCCCCTAGCCTACTCTTTCCTAGCAATTTTGGGCTTAGGATGATCTGTGCACCCCTTTTTCTGGTGAACTGCCCCCATTTTGGGGCGCGTGCTGGACGTGGGCAGATTTTTACCTCCCGCAGGGGAGGGTGTGTCGGGGGCCTTAAAGGCCTCCCTTACGGTGGGCATAATTTTGCCTTCTTTTTTTAGGGCTGGTCTGGAAACCCATCTAAATTAGCCCTTTTTTTCTTTCAAATGGGCGATAGGCAGTAGACCCCCCCTTGTCGGGCCATCAGCCGGTTCTGTCTAATAGCAGCTGCTAGACAAAACAAAAATTTTTCCCGTGATGGGGAAGTCCTGGTAAAAATTGTCTTTCTCCCTCACTGTGATAAAAAGTCTTGGGGTTGACTATTTCAAGGGATGAAGGAATTTCTGGAACGGTACAGGTCCCCTTTACTCTCACGAGGGGGAAACTTTGGGTGTTTCAAGAAAAGAGGGATTCACGTTAAACTCACCCTGCCAAAAAAAATCCCCGGGAAAAAAAGTCACCCCTCTCCTCCTGTGATGGAAACAGTCTTGGGGTTTGGGCTTTTTCCCGAGGGCGAAGGAGTTTATGGAACGGTAAAACCCACCCTTCTCTCACTGAGGGAAACATCCTTTGGATGTTCAGAGAGAAGAGGGATCCCCTAAAAAAAAACCGTCTGCCATAGGAACCTCCGGGAAAAATTTAAAATTTCTTCCCTCACTGTGGTGAAACGACGGGGCCCGGGCTGTTTCCAGAGGGATAAGGATGACAGGAAAGGTGCAGGCCCCCCCCTCTTTTCTCAAGAGGTAAAACAACCTTTGGGCGTTTCAGAGAAAAGAGGATTCATTTTTGAAAAAGGGTACGGCCCCTTCCGGGGAGGGGGAGAGGAACTGCCTGGAAAAAGTGAAAGAGCTCCCCTCATGAGGGAGGAGCAGAAGTTTTCCCATCAATGATGTCCTGAGGTGGAAGGGCACCCCTCGGGGATCTCCCAAGGTTGACCCTACCCCGGGGTTTTGCGTGCGGGCACCCTTTGGCTGGGAGACTTGGGGGTTTGAGCTGCCTCCGAGTACCCCCTGCGGCTATCAACCGCCTCTTTGGTCCTCTATTCTGGCAAGACGGCGCCTGATCGGCCCGGTCAGTAAAATCGGTGGTCCCCCCCTCGGGAGGCTAGGCAAGCGTCATGCGCCGTTGGTACCCACACTGCCCCGTGTGTACCGGGCATCGGCAAAAGGCTGCTTAAAACCCTCATCACCCCTTTTGCTTTTAGACATTGGTTCTAGCACTCAGCTTCCCCTTGTTGGAAGGGAAAAATTCAAACCAAAATCCCCCACAGACGACCTTACTGTTGAGACCCGTAAAGGGCCCCAGCCCCGGGCACCCCCCCTGAAGCCTAGGCCCTCGGGGGGCAAAAAAAAACCCCGAGACGGATCACTGTCATCCCTGCGCCAAGATGGCGGACAAACGAAAAAATCATGTAAAAACATGTCGTCCACCAGTTTGTCCAAGAGGACTCTATGCTGGCCCCTCCAGGCCAGAAACCCAGACCGGGAAGGTCTTGAGCCCCCCTCAGACGACCCCACTGACGAATCAGGAGCACCAGCTGAACCAGCCAAACGCTGGTGCCCCCCACGGCAACCCCCAAAGCCGAAAGGGGGGACCGAAGGCCGGGCCGGAGTGACTCTGAGGGCGATCTGGCCCCCCCAAGGCGTTTCCCCGCAATTAAAGGTCCCCGTTAAACCCAAAGGTTTCGAAAATGCCTACCAAATGTTAAGGGCATTGGAGAGCCACGAAAAATCCGGCTGTCGACCCGGGTTTTGCGCGAGATCAGGGCATGATCATCGTCCCCCAAAGATAACCACCCTTTGTTTCCTCAGGAGACAAAGGATTTAAAAAGATGGGAGGAAAGTGAGCCTCCGCCACGAACCCGGGGAGAAGAGAGTCAAGAGGGTGCTATTTTTGGTTTTCTCATTCATCGTCGTGGAGGTTTCCCCGATTGTCGAAGGGAAAGCCCAGGCAAGTCCTGGTGACCATGAAAGGTACCCCAAGCTCCCCCCCTTGATCGGGTAACTGGGTCCCTATACCTACGCCCTATGTCCTAAAACCACTTCGGTGTTTCAAGTGCCAGAAGTAGGACCCCCCGGGTAACTGTACACCCAAACCAAAATGTGGTGTCTGTAGCAAGGCACACAATATGAGGTACATCAAGGCACATAAAAAGAAAAAAGAAGGCACAACACCCCAAATGTCCTAACTGTGCCAAGAGGCTCACGCCTGGAGCCTGGCTTGCTCTGTCGGAAAGAGGCGGCCCTAAAACGGCAAGAGGTTGCTAAAAACACCAGCTTTTTTCCTGCCCCCCGGGCCCTACGTCTGGGGGGAAAAAAAGCAAAAAGGTTTCCCGCCCTCCTAAGAGGAAGGAACTCCCCCCCAGCCAAAACCCGGAGATCTCCGAAAATTCGGATTTTCCCCCAAGTAAAGCAGGCAGAGGCCCACGGGAAGAAAGGTTCCAAACAGCACCAAAACGGTCCCCCCCAGCCCCAGAGACATTTCTTCGCGAAGGGGACAGTCGACCCCGACAGCTGTAGTCACAGCGTGGCGTATCCTTGTCCGGCCCGAGGAAGAGGGGGAAAAGGCAGTCAATGTTGCCATGGGGGACACTAAACAACTGTGAAAGCAAAAAGGGGGAAGGAAAGGGAAACCAAAAATCCCCCAATCCTCTCCCTCACCCCGGTCGAGACTCCCCTCCCTTCCCCAAACCCAGGCTATCCCCCCCACGGCAAGCCTACCCAGGCATCCCTCAAGGCGAGCCTAACCAGGCTGTTCGTCCCAAAAGCCAAAATCAGAAGAACGAGCCTGCCCAGCAAGGCCAGCCAATGACAGAAACGCCGGGCCCGAGAAAAAAAAAGAAAAAGCAAGCTACCAAAGGCTCTCCCCCCCAGTGGATCCGGGGATGCCGACAGCCGAAAAACCCCTCAAGCTGAGGATCTCACAATGGAGTTGTCAGCTCCGACCGTCAACCCGAATTGACGATGTCTCTGATGTAATACCCCTTAGTAACATCATACACGCAATCTAAGTATTCTGCAGTGGAACATCTGGGCTTCTCCTAAAGGAGTCCCATCCTCCCGCAATAGTGCATAAAGGAGCATTGACATCGCATGCCCAGGAGACATTTTCAGCGGAAGCTGTTCGCTTCAGGGTATCACGTCCCGCGCTGCCACGTTTTCCCTGGCAAAAGAGGTGATGACTCTGGTAAGGGAAAAATTCCGTCCGCAAAAGCCGATGCACCCCCACTGTGGGAAAGATTTTAATCTCTTGCCGTGAGATTCAACTGGCCCGGGGGCCCCCCAAATTGTACAAAGTGTCAGCAGGCCCACGTATAGTTAGACACAGCCAGGAGTGCTTCCCCAGCACACGACCGAATCATAGGGGGGGACTTAATGACACCACCCCATCCTGGCTCCCTGCAGGGGACCGGATGCGGGTGGCCGTCACATGCCAACGTGCTCGAGACATTCCCCGAGATCGCTCTCCTCAACCAGGACCAAAAGCATTGAGAGGGGGGGTCCCAGACCTCCCCTGGCCATTCGACTCTGGGGGAGGATTTGGCTGGCGTTCGTGAGACCGTCACTAGGCCATTTTTTGCACTATAACAACCCTCATGGATATGGCCCGCCGAAAAACCACGACCCAATCCAAGATGGAAAACAGACAAAGGCAACTGGCAGGCGTTCCAAGGGCCTTGGGCCCCCCTGTCGAGAAGCAAAGAACCCCCACAGAGCGAAAAAGTGGAAATCTACAAGCCAGACTTGTAATGCCCTTGATAGGCAGCCTCATGAACCCTCCAAAAAATCGGCGGGTCCGGAGTCAAAGGGGCGCCTGGGACTTCATGACAGATTTTGGGGGTCAACCCCAGGGGAAATGTGCCGAAAAAATTTCGAAGGGAAAGAAAACCCCCCACAACCAGCCCCCTAAGGGAGGCTGTGAGGATGCCAAGGAAACTGCCAGCAAATGAGGGAGGAAAAATGGGGAATGGTGGTTTTTCTTTTGTCACCCTACCCCCCTTCAGAGCTATGGAACGGGTCAAGCAGCCACCAGCCGTCAGCCCCGAGTGCACCACCCCGCCCCCAGGCAAAAGGGCCAAAAGACGGCGCAAGAGTTCTTGCGAGAACGAGCAGCCCAGTCTGCCAGCCGAACGAGGGAAAACAAAAAATGCCTCAAACCCGACAACTTCTCCCCATCAGAGAAAAAGGGAGCCCGAACCCGATAACTCAGACGTTATCTTTTCTCTGAGGGGAAAAAAGAGATGCACACAAAACCATTGCAATCAGCCCCCGGGCGATGACGGGATCTCGACCCCATCTCTCCCGCCGGGGGCTGGTAGGTGAGCTTGCATTTTTCCCGGCTCATCAAAAATCCTGGGAAACTTCCACTCTAACCCAGGCTAGAAAAGGGCTACCATAGTTCCCATCCCTAAACCCAAAAGGGAACCGGGGGAATAACCCCCCCATCTCTCTCCTCGTTTTTCTGGCCAAGACTGCCGAAGGGTGGTACTGAACCGGCTCCAATGGAAAATGGGAGCCCCCCCTGAAAACCTCCCGGGTTCACCAGGGGCATGAGCCCGGGCCCGATAGCCACGCTCTTGAGTACAAAAAACGGGCGCATTTTTGGCAGTATTTTCCCTTTACCCCGGAGAAGGCTTTCGAATTGGGAAATCCCTTGCCATTCAGGGGAGCCCACCAAAAAAAAATCGAGGTAAGCTCTTGGGTTGGGTAGGGGATCTTACGAAAAGAACAGCCAGATAAAAATTTCCAAAGGGCCTATCACAGCCTGCCCCCTAGAAAAGGAACGCCCCAGGGTGGGGTTCTCAGCCGCCCTTTTTTAAAACATAATGTCCTGTTCCTCAACATAAAAATCCCCGTGGGGTGCAAAATCATCTCCTAGCAGACGACTTGCTATAAATTCCACTGACACACTGCTAAACAAAAACCCAGGTTGTCTGGACTTGGATCTGAGGAGGTTTTAGGACGGCTAAAAATCTCTGCAGCCAAACCCAAACCATGGGTTTGAGACGAGAGTTCAAGGCACAGTCTAAATCCCGGGAAGGATTGGAGGGGGTTTTAGGAAACCCGTACCCTTGGGGGAAAGGGTAGACCGGACCCTCTCCCTTCCGCCAGGAGGGCCAGTACCTGCTTACCCAAAAAAGGAAACTGTCTTCAGAAGTAAAGAGGGAAGCGCTAGGGGCCAACAAGAGTACTAAGATCATTCTACGTCTGCTTCAGGCCCATTGTGACTATGCCCCCCCTCTGATTGGGATCAAAGAAAATATTAGCCGATTTAGACGTCCAAAACGAAGCCCCCCAGGGTCATTCTGGGTGCCCCAAGGGGGGCAGGTCCTCAACCTCCTAGTGGGGACAAAACCCTTTTCCCCTTGGCCCACGAATTTACTAACGGCAGCCCAATTTTTATCAAAGGGCATCCGGCTCCCAGGAAAAAAGCCTA
>NW_023661612.1:0-10000 GCF_015228065.2 Penaeus monodon | reverse complement strand
AACAACATAATCAATACCCGGAAATCATTAACTACTTCACATGTGCATTTATGTTCGTACATGAGCCATAGGAATAATGAAAATGATTACTACAGAGAGTATCCCTCCAATGAGGGACAGTGACATAGATAATGATCACAGGTAACACAAACTTACGAGTGTGAAAGCAGGATAATGTAGGTGGACAAAATCGACACCTTCCACACGTACATGAATGTGAAAGTAGGTCCAGTACCGTGACGTAATCAGTGACCTTGACGAAACCACAACCGCAAACCGCAACCAATGTCCACAACAACATAATCAATACCGGAAATCATTAACCTACTTTCACATTGCATTTTATGTCGTACATGACGCATCATAAGAGAAATAATGAAACAATGATGTACTACAGAGAGTATCCCTCCAATGAGGTGACCGGGAATAGATTAATGATCACAGCGTAACCACAAACCTTGTCGAGAGTGAAAGCAGGATAATGATCACGAGGCAACCACTAGACCATAGCTAACGATGGCTAACGCGCACACCTTGCGGTTGAAAATGGTGCATCATAACAGAAAGATGACCTGAAGTGATTAATAATCATATCCGTATCCGAAATCATTACTCATAACCAGTGATGTACAGACGAGGATCTCCTCCAATGCAGGTTGACATAGATCAATGATCACCGCGTAATCACAAAACCTTGTCGAGAGTGAAAGCAGTAACCACCAGACCGTAGCTAATGATGACTAACACGCACACCTTACAGTCCAAAATAGTACATCATAACAGAAAGATGACCAATATCCGTAACCCGAAATCATTACCGTAGGCAGATGCTACAGATGACTCACCCGCGGCTCTCCCATCCACACCGCATATTCACCATGTTTAAACTTGTACCGAGATCGAGAATTGATTCTGTTACAGACGAGGGAAACCGTCTCTCCTAATGACTGAAACTGTCAAAATCAATAATAAATAGGTCACAACAGGTCTGCTAATGACCGATAATTTCTGCTCCTCTCTCACTGTACCAGAGATAAGAATACAATTAAGTGTAAAGGATTATAAAAATTCGTCCATACAATATATACCTTTATTTTCGATTGTATAAACACTTTGGCAATATGCACCATGTTTGATCTTGTAACTGAATCGATAATTAATCCTGCTACAGACGAGTGATCACCCTCTTAATCATCATAATCCATAAATGTCCCTCTAATGATGCCTAACGCGCTCACTGAAGGATGTCTCCTCCTCTCCGAAGTAATAAGAAGAATCTGAATAAGAGGAAGAAGAAGCACACAAACAAACAAACATGCACCCAGCTGCTGACATACGCAAAGTCCTGAGAACAGGGAACACCGCCCTTCCGTTCCTACTGCCCCGATCCACATTCCCTCATATCCCGATAGGAAGCCAAATGGTAGAGAAGAAGACGCAAAACAAACAAATAGACAAAAGACCGATGGACGTACTAGTTCACCCCATTCCCTCCCCCTCCCCTCCCCCTCACACCACAATATTCACCATGTTGAATTTGTAACTGAATCGATATTAATCCTGCTACAGTCGTGTTTACACCCCTTCTAATTCATCATTATCCATAAATGTCCCTCTAATGATGACTAATACGCTCACCTAAAGGGTGTCTCTACTCCTCCCAAGCAAATAATAAGAATAAGAATAAGAGGAAGAAGCACACAATCAAACAAAAATGCATAACTGTGACAACCCAAAGTCGAGAACAGGGAAGCCTCCATCCCCCGACCCGCATTCTCCCTATTCCGTACGGAGCAATAATGGTAAAAGTCCTTGACACGTCGGTTACGTTAATCGCCAAAACATCCCAATATTAAGATTCATTGCAATCAAAAGGATTATAAAATACTTGCTGTAATCAATAGTCTTTATTAAGGTCTTCAATATGCCTTTAGTACAAAAAAACAGACACAAATACAAATCATATCGCCCCGAATTCATATAACGAGGATGATAATATGATCATTTCTTCTTATTCAGAGGTAATGACGGTGACGGTGCACCATCGTCTTGAGGTGTAACCAACAAGAAAAGGAAATCCATTTTAACCCTTACTAAGATGACAATGTTCGCATACGTAAATATAAGACAAAAAATTATGCATATGACACTATCCATTTCTCACTCCATATGCATATATAAAAAAAATACTTGCAAAGACCATAATCAATATCTTTACAAATGTTTTACAAAATGCATAATATAACAAAGATGCAACTCTAATAAGAATATCTCAACAGAAATTTCTAACTTCGCGGGAACGATTGATAAACTTGCGAACTCCTCTCTTCTATTAACTATGTTATACTAGTCGTTCTTACATCCCAAAGGTTATCTTCATTAAAAAAAATACAATTCAGTGAAAAGGATCATGAAATCTTGTTGTACCCAACATGCCTTTAATATGACTTTCAAGAACACAAACAACGGTCCTAACAGGTGATAACACAAATAAGATAAAAATAACAGGCTTATATTTTTGTGTAAATGTAAATGCGATAACCTACCAACGCACTTTTGAAAATTGCAGGCTTATACAACAGGTTAATCATAATATAACAGTGCAACCCTAATAAGAATAACACAGAAATTTTAACTTCGCGGACGATTGATAAGCTATCTTACATCCAAAGGATCTTTCTAATAAAAATACATTCACTCAAAGGTCATGAAACTTCTTGTTGTACTCAATGTTTTATTATGACTTTCACAAACACACATCCTAACAGGGTTTAAAACAAATAAAATAAAATAACAAGCTTAAATTTTCTGTGTAAATGTAATGCGATAACCACTATCTCATACCTTAAAAATTTCAGGCTTATACAACAGTTTATTACCTAAAGGTTGAAAAGTCACCGGTTTTATTCTATTTAGAGAGTTTAATAGGGTTTTCAACGCATCTGCGCGAGACAAAGAACGGGTTTCCCCATCTATTTCGTCTGAACAGTTAATTATCTACCAACTAGGACACCACCTGTCCCCACGTGCTAACCAGTATGTTTGCTAATTAACCTCAAGGGGCAATGCGGTATATTCCTAAAATGTTCCCGCCTCAGCTCTCAATTTGTACAATCTACAATGCAACTAGAAATATGTTCAGCTTTCCCATATGTTAACTCTGTGCACGCCAATACAGTGCATTCTCTTCTGATATAAAAAGACCAGGGTAAACATCGATTAGGGATCCTCTGTTATGATGATATAAGAAAAAGATGAATTAGAACAGAAGGTGGACTAGCTTTTCAGTAATTTACCCTCCCTCCACAAAATTGTTCTATAGTACCTCCCTACAAGTATATACGAAGAAAAGGAACTATGCAAGGAAACACTAATGTTGGTTACTATAGTTTCATTCATCTAGCAAATATGCTGTTTGTCTCCTACAGAAGGGAAAAATATTGTAAAAAGACACAAATAACCTTGCCGACGGAAATAATCCAACTAAACTTTACTTCTCGATTTCCCTGCCATGGTCTTTCTCACAGTTACAAACATGCTATAAGAGACGGGCTAGATAAGTTGCTATCTTAAGTCGGACTACGGCGATTTGTAGTTTCATTTATCTAGCAAATATGTTTTTTTGTCTCTACAAAACGGAAAATATTATAAAAGGACACAAAAACCTTGCCAACGGGTATAATTCAACCAAACTTTATTCCGATTCCCCGTCATTGCCTTCTACAAATATGCAGCAAGAGATAGAGCTAGATAAGTTGTTATCTTAAGAGACGATCACTCACCGCCGGCTATGGTGATTTATTTATCGGAAACGTACATTCAACACCGACTTTTTAAGTAACACATGCATATATTTTCTCAAATCTCCCTCAAAGAGAAAATATTTTTTACGTTTGCACTGAATAAAACTTGACGCTCTAGCTCTATATGTTCTGAATCTTAATACAAAGTCATACCCAAATGAAAGATATTATATATATCTTAAAACATCCTTTGCCTATGATTTTCCTATGGTCCCCTAGTTGTTGTAGTAGCGAAACATTAAGGCCCCTATAAAAACTATTTTTATCTTCAAAAAACAAAACACCTGTATAACAGAGCTTTCACTGATTATTTTTCCCCTTTTAACAACTATGTCTTTATCAAAAACAAAAACTTTTCTAAGCATATAAAAAAGAGGTAAAATAATATAACCCCCCCTGTTATAAAGCTTCATAATTGATACGTGTATTGGAACAATGACAGTCAAATTCGCCTAAAAGCAGAGATTTTTTTGACCAAGGATATGTTATCCCTGTGACCGTAAAAAAAAAATTATTAGTGACACCCTCGATGCGATGGATCTTAGCAGACAGCATGTGATTTCCAACGGAATGCGTTTTTTTTCTTAACCGAGTTATCTATAAAGGGCTTTCTTGTTGTGTGTCTACATAGATATTCTATTGTACATGGCAGAAAGGTGTTTTTTTATTATGAGAGCAACATACAGTCGAGGAGGTAAAGTATAGAGAAAAAGGGGAAAATCACAGTCCTAAAGGGGAAAAAGCGCACGAGCAATATTTTCTAAATTGACAAGTAAAAAAAGCATTCGTTAGGAGAAAAAAATATTCGCATTACTCATAATACGGAGGGAAAAACTTCGTTTATATGTAGAGACAAGCAAAATGCCATTTTTCCAATAACAAGGGTGCGGATTATTGAAGTAAATGTATATGAACTGAAGCAGTTTCTTCAGACTGGAAATATATGGTAAGTGTTAAAATGTTATAGCATTGCTATCATCTTTAACAAAAAAAGTCTTATTTATCTAAAGATGCCTTCCTAAACTCTGACAATGCTCAGGCAATATCAGATAACGACAACCTCAGACAGGTATTACAGGGAATACCCTTCCTGTCACGAGATAATGACTTCATCGACATATAAAAACAAAAACCATAATGGACGTGCGAAGTGAGGAAGAGGCGAATACAATAGGCGACACCAATAGCAGTACTTTCTCGTTTCCTTTTCGTGGAAGAAACTTGCCATAGTTAAAGATATCTACAATGAAATTCGCACCCATTCAAATCAATTTGACCAAGGTAAACCCATGTTCTAAGATAGCTTAGAAAGGTTTTAGAAATGCTCGCCTCGGTGTGATTTTCGTAGCACATCGTCTTCAACCCCACTCGTTCGCTAGCTACGCTAGTTCTCCATATCAAACATGCCATATCTCGTTGAGCCGAGCTCACCCTTCCTAAATCTGCTTCTCCTCCCCCTCCCCTCGACTAAGCGCGAGGTTGTGGTATTACCGCGAGGATGTAAAAAAATGGTGATTATATCATAATTGGAGCTATAACATAACTTCACACACACAAATATGTATTGACATTGGTTGACTTAGAATGGTGGTGCTTATAGCCATATCAAGCTTGGACGTTCCTTGCGAAGAAAACATAAAATGTTGATAAAACAGTAATATGTCTTCATTAGAGAAAAATAGATAATTACTCGTATGATGCAATACCAACAATCATATAGTACAAACATATGCCGCGATAATTTTGTCAGCATTATAATTCCATCATCATTCAAGTTTTGCTTCTCGCTTTCCCTCGAAGTATTTATTTTTCCCATTCGCAAGATTTAATATGAGAATACGGACGTAACAGGGCCACGATTTGCTGTCTTCCGGAATGTTCCCTCTGTCGGAAGGAGCATTCAGATTTGTATAGAGGGTATAAATACTAAAACAACGCATCCGAGCCATTACATGCTGCTATTTTACCAAAATTCCTTATGTAAAAGGTAATTTTTATCTAAATGAAAAATAATGCTTACCAAGCATCAATATATGTATTTTTTGCATAAAAGTACCATCTAACCTTGTTATAAAGAAGAAATATAACCCAATCACCTCCAATACATTTTCCAGCGAGCCAAGTTACTACGTCTGAGAATGCTGTTACATTTTCCCACTAAAGTGCGACCGCCAATGGCCCTCCTCACAATGCTTGTTAACAAAACTTTTACTTGGCCTGTTACATTATAATCATTCAGCATGTAAACTTGCCTACGTTATCACCGTCTTCTTTCGTCGTCAGAGGAATATTCCCCTGTAATGTGACCCAGCTTAGACGAGGGCTCTATATTCCCGCACGCGCCGCACTCATCACGATAATATATATCTATATATATATATATATAGTCTATATATAGATGTATATTCTATTATATATAATATATCTAGATTGAGAGAAAGATATATATATATATATATATAATATTATATATATATATATATATAGATAGATGATAGATAGAGTAGATATAGATATATATATGTTATATATATATATATATAGTAGATATATATATATATATATCTATAATATATATATTAGATACGTGTGTGTGTGTGTGTAAGATATGTATATATTCAATATATACGAGAGATATATAGTATATATATATATAGTATAGATAAGATAGAGATAGTATATATAAATATAATATAGATATATATAGATAGATATATATAGATAGAAAATATAAGATATAGAATATATATGAGATATGAGATGATAGTATATATTGGAGAGATATATATATATATATATATATAATATGTAAGTATATATTATATATATATATATATCTATATATATATATTTTTTTGAATATAGAAATATATATATATATATCACTATATATATATAAATAATAGATACATATATATATATATATATATAATACATCTATATATATATATATATATTTATATATATATATATATATATATAATATATTTATAATGTAATTATATTGATACATATATAAAGTAATATACGATATACTATATTTACATATATATAAATATTATGTATATATATAATACACACACACACACCACACACACACACATAATATATATATATATATATAAATTATATATATATATATATATATATATATATATATATATAATAATATATATAAAAAAAAAATTTTTATTTTATAAAATTCAAAATTTAAATTAAAAAAAAATTTTTTAAAAAAAAAATAAAAAAAATATATATTTTTTTGAAAAGTTTAAAAAAAATTAAATAAAAATTTATAAATATATTATATTTATTATTTTTATTTTTTATTTTTTGGGGGGTTTATAATATTTTTTAATTTTTTTTTTTTATATAAAAAAAAATAATTAATTTAAATATAAAATCCTAATTATTTATTTATTTTAATATATAAATAAAAATATATATTTATATATATACATTTAAATATATAATAATTTTAATATTATTTATTTTAAATTAAATTATTATAAATATAAAAAATTATTATAATTTTTTTCGTAATATATTTAATTTATATTTAAAATTAATAATATTAACTAAAAATATAATTTTTATTTTTACCATTATTTTTAAATTAAAATATTAATTATTTAAAACTTAATAATTTAAATAATAATATAATATTTTTTAATATATAACACTATATATTTAAAACCTAAATTTTTTATTAAAAAATTAAAATTATATTCTTAATAAAAATTAAAAATGTTTAATTTATTTTATTTAAAAATTGGTTATGTCAATAATAAATTATTATATTTATATATAATTAAAAAATTTTAAAATTTATATAGATTTTTAAAATTAATAATTATTATTTTTTAATATTTTTGATGATGTAAAGGGTATTATATTTTTTAAATGATATTTTTAATAAAATATCAAATTTTAAATTTTTATAATTAAAAAAAATTTTTTTTGGGTTTAAAAAATTTAAAACAAATTTAAATAGTATTTAAAATAATATATTTTATATATAATTATATTTTTCTTATTAAAAAAAATAATCCTTTATATAAAAATTATATATCTAATTATTTTAATATATTATATATTTACTATATATTTTATATTTATTATATAATATAAAAAAGAAAATAATCAAACAAAAAATTAATATTATAAGTAAAAATTTATGTTTTAATATATTCTTAATATATATATTAAATTTAAATTTATATTTATATTTGATATGTTATTCAAGTATATATAATTTTAATTATTAAATAATTATAAATTATATTAAAAGATATAAAATATTTATTTTTCAGAGATAATATATAAATATTTTAATAATTATTATATATATATATAAAAATAACAAAACCTCATAATTGGAAAAAATTTTAAAAAAAATATATAAAATGGGGTTTTTTATATTATATATTAAATTTTTATATATTTATTTTTTTTAAATATTAAAATATTTTTTAAAATTTTTACTATTATTTTTTATTTTTTTTTATATTATATTTGATATTTTTTTTTATATTATATTTCCCCTTTTTAAGGGGGATACATGATGATGAGTGCGGCGCGTGGGAATATAGAGCCCCTCGTCTAAGCTGCGGTCAACATAAGGAGAAATATTTCTGACGACGAAGAACGTGATAACGTAGGCAGTTTACATGCTGAAAATTATAATTAAGCCAAGTAAAAGTTTTGTTAACAAGCGGTCTAGAAAAAGGGCCCCCAAAAAAAGGGAGCATGGAGTGCAATTGGGGGTCGCACATTTATGGGAAAATGTACAGCAATTCTAGACGTATGTACTTGTTCTGTGAAAGTATTTTAGATGGTAAGTATTTTTTAATCAACAGGTTTAGATGGTACTTTTATGCAAAAAATACATATTTTTGTGCCATTGGTAGCATTATTGTCCTAAGAATAAAAATTACAACCCTTTTTAAATAAGGAAATTTGGTAAAATTTTCTAGGTGTAATGGCTCGGATGCGGTTGTTAGTATTTTTTAAGCCTCTATCCCGAATCTGATGCTCCTTCGACAGAGGTGACATGCCCGGAAGACAGCAAATCGTGCCTGTTACGTCGTATTTCTGTCTGCGAATGGGAAAAATAAATAATTGCGAGGAAAGCGAGAAGCAAAACTTGAATGAATGATGGAATTATAAATTCTGACAAATTATCGCGGCAAATGTTTGTACTATGAGATTGTGTATTGCAGCATACGATAATTATCTATTTTATACTACTAATGAAAAGACATATTACTGTTTTATCAAATTTTTATGTTTTCTTCGCAAGGAACCTCCAAGCTTGATATGGCTATAAGCACCACCAATTCTAAGTCAACCAATGTCAATACATATTTAGTGTTGTGTGAAGTTATGTTATAGCTCCAATTATGATTATAATCACCATTTTTTTACATCCTCGCGGTAAATACAAGCATCGCGCTTAGTCGAGGGGAGGGAGAGGAGAAGCAGATTTAGGAGAAGGGTGAGGCCTCGCCAACAAGATATGGCATGTTTGATAGGGAGAACAGAGCGTGAGCTAGCGGAACGAGTGGGTGTGAAGAACGATGTGCTACGAAATCAACAACCGAGGCGAGCATTTCTAAACTTTCTAGCTATCTAGAACATGGGGTTTACCTTGGTCAAATGATTGAAGGGTGCGATTTCATGGTAGATATTCATTAAACTATGCAGTTCTCACGAAAGGAAACGGAAAAGTACTTCATGGTGTCGCTCTATTGTTTCGCCTCTTCCTCACTTCGCACGTCCATTAATGTTTTAGTATGTCGATGAAGTTCATATCTCGTGACAGAAGGGGTATTCCTGATACCTGTCTGAGTTGTCGTTATCTGGATATTGCCTGGGAGCATTGTCAGAGTTTAGAGGCATCTTTAGATAAATAAGACTTTTTGTTAAAGATGATAGCAATGCTATAACATTTAAACTTACCATATATTCCCAGTCTGAAAAAAAAATGCTCGTATATACATTACTTCATAATCACCCTTATTTGAAAAGGGCTTTTGCTTTCTCTAGTTTAAAAAAGTTTTTCCCTCCTATTAGATAATGCGATTTTTCTCACAAACAATGCTTTTTTATTGTCATTAGAAATATTGCTCGGTTGGGTTTTCCCTTAGGACTGTGATTTCACCTTTCTCTATAATCCTCCTCGACTGTTTTGAGCA
>NW_023661611.1:7500-15000 GCF_015228065.2 Penaeus monodon | reverse complement strand
ATTATGTTATTACTATTATAGGTATTTGTTCTTAGTTAGATGTTAAAAATATATAGTATAAATGCAATATTGCAATAATAATGATCAATAATTGCAATAATGAGATAAGAATTGCAATATGATGATAATGATGATGCTAATGATTGATAATGATGATGATAACGATAATAAGATGATCGTATGATTAATAATGATGATAATAAACAGGACATTGTGTCCAGTATATAAAAAAGGTAAAGAAAATAATCCAAATAGTCGAAGACGCAGCAAAATCTAAGCGAAATATAGCCTTTTGAGAGAGACTCAAAATGACGTTTTCCATTACTTGAGATTCTGGCAATTATAAGGGTATTTATAATATTACAGAAGTCATAAATCATGGGAATACTCAGGATAAAAGTGAAAAAAATAGAATTTGGGAAACATGTGAGGATTATTATATTATACTATTAGCCGATTAATATCATTTATCATATTTTATTATTATTATTTTCTTATAGTATATTATTATATTATTATTAATTATTATTATTTAAATAGTATATGATTATTATGATTATATTATTATTATTGTATTATATTGTTGTTTTATTAGTATATTTCTTTAATTATTAGGGTTAATTGCAAAAACTCTATTATAATTGTAATAATAACAATAAAATAATAATAATATACGATAATTATAATATACTAATGTTATATTGTGTTTATTTAATATATTATTGTTATTATTATCGTTATTCTTAGTTTTACTGGTAGTAGATTTGTGAAAAATTATTATAACAGTAATGATTACCGTAATAATGATATTAATTAAATAATGATATAACTAATATTATAAAAAACGTGTATTCTGTTATTATTATTGTTATGCTGTTATTATTGTAGTGTGATTAGTATAGATGTAAATAATAATATTATAACTGCAATAATTGCAATACTAATGATAATAATTGCAGTTAAATGAGATAATATTGCCAATAAGAGTGATAATGATGATGATCAAATGATAATGATGATGATGATTACGATAATAATGAGCATAATCATGATAATACTAATGATGAGTAAAAGGAATGGTGTCCAAAGATAATTAAAAAAAGGTAAAATAACAAACATCCCCAAAAGTCGAAAAAGCGGCAAAATCTAGCGAAATATAGCATTTGAGAGTTAGACGCCAAACTGACGTTTTTCATTCCATTGATGATTCTGGCAATTATTAGGGGTCATAATGATAATAATTACCAGAATCTATTAATCATCGACAATAATGATGATAAAAGTGAGAAAAAGAGAATTGGATAACATTTCATAAAAAGAAAAAAAAAAAAAAAAAAAGTCCACAAAATATGTTTAGCACCATTCGTAATGTTTTTCTGTTTGCTATACTTTCTGATGTCAATTTATTACATGGTTAGAAATAGTAAACGAGTGTTATTAAATTTCTTTTTCCTTGGTTCACTGTACTTACACTGTCGTCATTGCATTTGTAATTATGAAATACTCGTATGATAAGGAGTTGTTGCTGTTTTATATTATTATTATTAGTATTATTATTATTATTAGTATGGTATTATCATATTATCGTTTTCATCGTTATTATAGAATGTAATCATTTATCCTGTCTATTGATTATTTGTGTAAGAGAAATAATAGTGGTAGTTGTTATACTAAGCAGTCGCCATCATAATGATATAATGGTGGTATTAATTATAATAATGATAATAGAAGTAATATAAAAAAAAATAAATAGTAATAATAATTATACACGAGTTTCTCCTATCTAGTCTCTAAATCCACGTTTTCTACGTCTACTGCCTCCAAAGAAAATCGTAACCTTTGCATTTCATGTCTTTCTTTTAATTGGTTTTGGGAAAAATAAAGACATCTACTACTGAGTCAACCCAGCAAAATGTTTCCTTTGTAGGAATATGTAAATAAATGTGTTTTTAGTATCTGTATATGAACACTACAATTATTTTATTGTTATTTTTTCCTCGTCTTTGCTTCTGTGATGAATTCTTGAAAACCATTTATTTTACTTTTTTTCATATCTTGGGCATATCTGCTAATTGAAGCGTTCAAAATGTATAAACTCCAAGTATCTGATAGTACCAGGGAAAAAAGTGATTTGGCAACAGATAACATTAAAATTGAAGACAAAAGGCTATTCCTTTAATCCAGACACCTTTGTTAAAAGAGGGGGAATTTAAAAACAGTAATTATATATAATTTTTAATTGTGTATTTTTTATGTAAAATCCAATACAGTTGAAGATTGCAGACTGGATATTTGTACTGCACGTAATCCGTTTTATCCTTGAAACCTTTATAGATATGCCACTTTCCAAACAAGGGGGGAATATCATGTAGCATGTGGCAGCTCTCTTTATCCAACTCTTACCTACTTTTATAAGAATTTTCCGTTCATATTCTTGTTTATAATATCATTAAAATCTGGTTTATCAAATATTAGTCAATATTCTTTTTGCCTATGTCCTTCCAACCTAGAAGACTTTCAAAAATGAGACAGATTGGTTCACAGAATATATGCGACTGACTCAAGTAAACATCATGGAGTGAAACTGATTTGCACGTTGTATATTTTTCAGGTATATAACAAATACATATAATGCTAACCTAACTACTCGTGGGAAGCAGGAGCAGTAGCCATTTTCTGAAGCCAAGGATGAAGTATCAGTAGAGATGTTGCATAGTTATCGTTACTTCATTCCCTTTTGGTAAGCGTCGTTCCCTGGCTTTCACAAAGATTTTAACTGAATTTGAAAGTTTTGTG
This sequence comes from Penaeus monodon, assembly GCF_015228065.2. Classification (NCBI taxonomy): domain Eukaryota; kingdom Metazoa; phylum Arthropoda; class Malacostraca; order Decapoda; family Penaeidae; genus Penaeus; species Penaeus monodon. The sequence continues at coordinate 12,204 of NW_023661611.1, read as the reverse complement.
TACTCATTTCAAATGACTGGCTATATAATTTGCCCTAATACGAGTATACAGACACGCGCGCGCGCGCGCTCAAAATAATATTGACTAGAATACTTTTTAATTTCATGGAAGAGCATTTCAAATTTTACAGCAAAATATGATGTATGGGATTAATTCAAAATATATTGATACATTTCTGATTATCATTATTGCAACCATTATCATTTTCATTATTACTATCATCATTGTTACTACTACTATTATCAATATACAATCAACCATCAAATGCAGGGTCAGGGAAAGGCCTAACTCCTTTCTAGAAAGTTTCCTGGAACACTTACCTCTATAATGAGTTCTATATCACCTTCATCAGCAGCAAAGAGAAAAAGGTAAGCAGAAGAATCAGAGTAAAAACAAGAGAGATTTTGCGCAACAGCGGCTGAAAAGAATAGTACACTTATTCATATATATATATACAATGTTTTTTTTTTTTTTTTTTTTTTTTTTTTTGAGAATTTACACTTCAGAAGACCAAAACCTCTCTGAATGTTCATCTTCTTTTAAACGGTAGGTTCATGTCTGAGCCGCCGTGGTCAAGCATGATACTTATTGTAGTTTTCATTTATCTCTTGGAGTGATACGTGGTAGGTCCAGTTCCTTTCCAGGAAGTGCCGTGGTACCTTTTAGGTAATCATTATGGTTTATATAGTACTCCTTGTAGATTGATGGTCCAGTATAGGTATGTGTGCCATCTAACCAACTACTTCTTCAAATTCTCCTACGTATTTCCTCGGCCTTCCAGAAACACCCCATGGCATTTCGCGGCAACATGATAACACCGAAAATAATACGAAATGCTGCGATAAAGTAATGCTAATTGACAACTCTGCCCTTACAGCTGCATTCCTGCGTTGCCTAGAACGGCCAGACAGTTTTTATTTCACCGGGAAAGAGTAAAGTTAATGTCTTCCTTCTCTGCTGGTTTCCTTACATAAGGAATGCCATTAATTTTTTCTTCACCGTACCCTCTTTCACGGTTGTTTCTTTTCTCTTTTATTGTATTCCGACGTTTTTCAGTTACAGAGATTGGAGTTCATTTTCTCCTCTTCCCTTCCCTATGTCCTTTTACGCGGCTGGGATAAGCGGTTTCTCCCCACTCCCCGGTCAGCGGCAGAGGTGGGGATGAACGGTGTTATTTGCTTTCAATTCCTTCCTCTTTTCTAGCCCACTCTGTTACGGATTAATCTCATAAAATTAGTATGGATTAGATTACGTTTAGTTTTACTAGGGTTTAGTAAGATTTGGTTTGGTTAAGTTAGTTTAAGCTAAGATAGGTTAGCTTTAGTTTCGTTAGATTAGCTTAAGTTAAATTCGATTTGGTTTAGTCAGGTTAGGTTAGGATAGAGTGTTTGCTACGTTAGAATAGTTTACATTTAGTTCAGCTAGTTTTTTTAGGCTAGTTTAAGTTATGTTTAGTTTTTTTGGGTGAGTTTAAAATTTTAAAGGAAAAAGTTGGGTTAGATTATTTTTAGGTTTGTCGGGTTTTAAGGTTTTAAGTTTAAAAAAAAAGATTGGGTTTAGCGCTGGGTTTTTAATTTTAAATTTAAAGAAACCTTAATTTAAAAAAATTTTACCCCCCCCCAAGTTAAAAAATTTTTTAGGAAAGGGAAGGTAAGTTCGGGAAAAAAGTTAGTTTAAGGGGGGGTTTAAATTTTTGGGAAGGGGTTTTGTTTGGGTTAGATTAGGTAGGTTGGGTTTAGTTATTTTTCGAAAGGGTTTGGTTAGTTTAAAATTAGGTCTTTTAAAGATTTGGTTTAAAGATTGGAAAAGGGTTACGTTAGGTTACATTTTAAAATTTTTAAAAACTCACGTTTAGCAAAGCTTAGGTTAGATTTAGTTAGGTTAAAAATTCCCTTTTGTTAGCTTTAGCAAAGGTTTTCGCCTTAACCCTAGCTTAGCTTATCCCCTTTTTTACTTATTTAGGTTCAGTTAAGTTGGGTTTAAAGGGTCGGTTTAAAAAGTTAGGTTAAAAGGGTAATGTAGGGAAATTTAGGTTTTGCGTTAAGTTAAAAATTTTTTTAAACCCAAATTAAGAAAATGTAACCCATCAATTTTTTAAAAACCAAAACCAAAACCTAAACCTAATCATACTAAACAAAACCCAAAATAAATTTAATTTTAAATTTAACCCAAAAAACCTAATTATAAAAAAAGAAAATATAACGTAAATTGACCCTTTAATTTTAAAAACTAATGAAACTTTTTAACCGAAAGCAAACTAACTTACCCAACCCCTAAATAACTTACCAAAAACCAAAACCAAACCTTCTCTTCCCCCTAACAAAACCAACCCTAACCAAACCAAAGCAAACCCATGGGCCCTAAGTGAACCTGAACTAAAATCCAAAATCAACCTAATAAAAACCCTACCCATACCTAACCTCAAAAAACCAAAACCCAAACCTATAAAAAGACTTTAAAGAAATCAAAAACGAACCCCTAACCTAACTTAACTGAACCAACCCTTTTAAAACTAAATAAATTTCGATTTAAACGAGTTTTAAAACCTAACCTAATTAAAACCAAAAACTTTAATTTAATACCTAATTAAACCCAAACCCTTTATCCTCCTTCGAAAGGAGGAAGGGGGTTTGATCGCAGGCCCAGAGTTTTCCCCATGGTTTGGCTGTGCCCCCGCGGATCATGCACCGCTGACCCAAACGCCGCTCGCCGAAAGGCCTCTGCACTCCGGTACTCCCTCGCTCCCCACCCCCTGTCTCTCTCTTTTTTCCCTTCTTTTTCTCTCTTCATCTCTCATGTTCTCACTTTTCTCCTTATCATTCTCTTTCTCCCTTTCTCTCTCTCCTACCCTCTTGATTTTTCATTTTTCCGTATCGCTATTCACTCCTCAGTCTCTCTCTCTTTCTCTTCTCTCCTCTTTCTCTCCTTTCCTTCTCTCTCTCTCTCTTCTTTAGCTCTTTCTTCTTTATCGCTCTCTTTGTATATATATATATATTTCTTCCCTTCCTCTTCAAAACTCTCTCTCTTTCTCTCTTCTATGCCTTTCCCTCTGCTTCTCTGTATTCCAAGGAATATATATATATATATATATATATATATATATATATATATATATTTATATATACATATATATGTGTATATACATATATATACAGATAGCAAGGTGCGAATCTTTATGTGGTAAAATCTTATTTTTTCTCTGGCCAGGCAAACCCTAACGATTAGGTGGGGAAATATCCCTTAAAAGACAAGTTTGTTTTAAAAAATGAATTTAGCTATAAAAATGCTAACTTTTAGAAAATAAAACACTAATTAAAAGAAAACTTAAAGCTATAACTAAATTAGTTTCTTTCGTTCTGGGTTCCTCAAGCCTATGGCCCTTAACACGCTCCCACGTGGTGATGAATGTGGCATTACATAGAGAGGTGCTCTCATAGTTAATGGTAATAGGCTTCCATAAAACACGAAAAGAGAAAACAGGAGAAAATATATATGGATGTAAACAAAAAAATCCCCGCTCCTGGGACATCCGTGCGGCCTCTTCTTCCGCAAGAGAGGTTGGTGTCTTCGCCTCCCTGACAGTCGGTGTCCAACTAGCTCCGTCCATCCAGCTTGAATTAAGGGCAGGAGAGTTAGCAGGTCTATACTTAAACATGGAGTGTGGGACCGTAGAGTTTTCCTCAGGTGGTAAGTCGGCTTACACACAGAGGTCAGGCTGCCGAAGGGGAAATCCATAAATTTGTGTTTAAATTTTTCATTATAACCCTACAGTCCACTACAATAACAAAAATGATGATAATAATGATAATAATAATAGTTCTCATAATATTGTTATTACTGTTGTTAATATTGTCATTACTATTACTTTTATTAGTAGTATATTTGCAAAAATATTTATAACTGTAAAAATACAATAATAACGATAATAATTAAAATGATATAAATAATGATTATAAAATCGTTATTATTGTTATTATTATTGTTATTACTATTGTGGTGTATCAGAACAATTAGTATGACCAGGGCCGCCTTACGCAAATAAAGTAAATTATTCAAATCCCTGGTATAAGCCCCATGAGGTGGTAGCGTGGTCAGAGGAGCTTATTTTGGCGTGGGTTTGTTCCAGCATTACCCCTCCGTCGCTCGATAAAAACGCAACACAACGAAGTAGTAAAACTAAAGCAAAACCATCTATAAGAATTACGTTAAAATAAATTAAAATACAATAAGCTAAAATACAAGAAATTGAAAACTTAAAACAAATTTTAAATTCGAGAAAAACATGCAGTATAAAATTAAAGTAAAAGTGAATCATAAAACCTGAACAAAGAAAAGCACTCGTAACTATTAATGATTATTATTATTATATAAAAGCATGATCACATCCTGCTCCTATACGCAAGTCAAAGATACCTCAGACATAAGTTTTCTCTTTTGTAGCTCCTTTGGGCGTCGAGCCGGTTTCATTCAGAAAAAAAAAGAAGGAGAGAAAGACACCATGTCTCTGCTGCGGTCTCTACCGAACTGTTTATTTTTCGCGGTCATTGGGGGGTGAGGGGTGACGGTGACGTCACTATATACAGGTTTAAAAATTGATAAAAAAAAAAAATCTATTGATAAATTAACAAATAATAAGTAATTTAGTTAAAATGATAAAAATATAAAACAATCACAATAATGAACACGAGTAAAATAATACATAAA
>NW_023661611.1:0-2500 GCF_015228065.2 Penaeus monodon | reverse complement strand
AACCAAAACCCATCCCAAACCAAACCCCAAACCCAACCCTAAACCTAACAAAACCCTATCCAAAACCCTAACCCAAAACCCTAACCCAAACCAAACCCAACCCTATCCTAAACCTAACCTAAACCTATCAAAACCGAACCAAACTGACACAAACCAAACCCTAAACCTATCCAAAAACCAAACCCCGAAACTAACCTAAACCAATTTAAAAAACCTTAACCCCAAACCCAACCCCAAAACCTAACCTAAACCTAACCCAAACCTAACCCCAAAAACCAAACCGAAGCTATCCTAAACCAAACCCAAACCCAACCTAAACCTACCCAAAAACAAACCAAAACATAAATTAAACCAAACCCAAAAACCCAAACCAAACCTAACCCAACCCTTCCTAAACAAACCAAAACCCTAACCCAACCCTATCCTAAAACCAAAAAAATCAAACCAAAACCTACCCAAGCCTATCCTAAACAAAACCCAAACCTAACCAAAACCCTATCCTAAACCAAACCCTTAAACCAACCCAAACCTCCCCAAACCTACCCAAACCCAAACCCCAAACCAAATTAAAACCTCCCCAACCCTATAAAAAACCTACCAAAAACCTCCCCCAAAAACCTAACCCAAGCCTATCCAACCTAACCAAACCAACCCAACCATCCAAAAACCAAACCCAAAACCAAATTTAAACTATCCTAAACCCAAACCTAAACCTAACCAAACCAAAACCTAAACTTCCTAAACCAACCAAAAACCAATCTAAACCTATCCAAAACCCTAATCCAAACCAAACCTTTAACCAAACCCCAAACCAAACCCCAAGCCTACCTAACCTACCAAGCCTATCCTAAACCTAACCTAAACCTAACCCAAACCAAACCCAAGCCTAACCCAAAACCCTAACCTATGCCAAACCCCAAAAACCTAACCCAAACATAACCCAAACCAAAAACAAACCTAACCCAAACCAACCAAAAATCTAACCAAAAAACCTAACCTAAGCCTATCCAACCATCAAACCCCAACCGAAACAAACCCCGAAACCTAACCTAAACCAAACCCAAAAACCCTAACGAAAAACCAAAACCTAAACCTACCCTAAACCAAAACCTATAATATCCAAAACCTATCCAAAAAACATATCCAAACATATCCTAAACCAAACCCTTAACATAACAAAAACCCTAAATCTAAACCAAAAAAGGGACCCTTTGCTTTTTGCAAAGAAAACGAACCTAATATATATAAAATAATAATATAAAATTTAATATATATATTTTATATAATAAAAAATTTTAATATAATGTTGGATAGTGTGTGTGCGGGGTATGTGTGGGGTGTGTGGGTTGTGTTTTGCGGTGGTTTGTGTGTGTGTGTTTTGGGGGTTGTAAACACATTTGTAAAATACGGGTAAAATATATAATTTCACATTTTTTTTTAGATCTAAACAAACACATGTTTTCATGGTTTGCCTGTGGGTGTGTTAAAACAAAATTCATATATTAAAATATATATATATATATTATATATATATATATATATTTTTAATATAAAATATATATATATATAAATATATATAATATGTTAAAAATGTATATATACTATATATATATATATATATATAAAATATATATAAAATTTTTAAAAAAAATAAATATATTTATATATAATATTAATAATATTATATATAATAATATATTTATTTTATTATATTATATAGATATATATAATATTATGTATATATTGTTATATTTTATATAATTATTTTATATATATATTATTTTTAAAATATATATATATATATATATAATATATATACTATATATTAAATTTATATATATAATTTTTTAAAAATACATATATAAATTTTTTATAGGGTAAATAAAATATATAATATTTTTATATCCCAAAAAATATTATATATATATATATTATACATATAAAATATATATATATATATAATATATAAAATATATAAAAATATATATATATATATATTATATATATATATATAATATATATATAGTAGTATATATTATATTATATATATATACTTGATATATATTATATATATATATACACATATATATCCCTGTATATCTCACTTTTTCTCTCTGTCTGTGTCTCTCTCTTAATTTGTGTATATATATATATCACACACACGCACACACACATATATATATACATATTTACAAAAATACATATGCAAACATAGCTATATACATTATACTATGGATAGATTGACAAATATGTAAATAAATATATAAATACATATATATATATATATTATATATATATATATATATATATATATATATATATATATATATTATATTATATATATATATATATATAGTATAGATGTTATATATATATATATATAATATATATATATATATATAATAATTATATATATATATAATTATTTTATTATATTATTATATGTATATTATATTTTTTTAAATTATTATTAAATTATTAATATATATATAATTTTTAA
>NW_023661610.1:0-12500 GCF_015228065.2 Penaeus monodon | reverse complement strand
TAAATAAATCATCATAAATGAAGCATATATCAAATATAGATTTCTGAATATAAAATATAAATTCTAATATTACTCGATTTGTAAAACAACAAAAATTACGGCTATTTTTAAACTAATATCAATAGATTACGGATTCACAGGACAAACTTATTCAGTAATATTAGATTTCAAATAACAAAATGGTATCTGTTTAACATCACATAATCAACGGACCACAGTAAAAAATTAGAATATTCCAAATTTCATACACAAATATCTTTTCACATAATATCACAATTCAAAATTCACAGTATAGGCCTATCACAAATTTCAAAAAACAGATATTTCCATTTCATCGTTCATTACAAAAAGAAAATACTGAAAATAAACTTACTTCTATAAAACCTCCTACTAATATAAACTTCTCCTGTTCCCGGACCCCACAACTTGGTCCGACCCCCCCCCCCAAAACTCCGTCCATTGGCATTCACATAATTAAATTGCTGCTAAAAACATATGGCTTTTCCGATACTTCAGTATAAGTGTTTCAGGCCCCCACACTTCAATTCCATTCGCTTGTGGAGGGGCCAGTTTGATTTAAATATAACAAAAAAACAGTAATTTTTTTCTTCTACCGATGATAAAAAACACATGCCAGTACCTAGCGTCTTCCCCAGGGAAAAAAAGTAAAAAAAGGCTCGAAAGCGGAAAAGCTTTAATTTATTTTCAAAATTTATCGTTCCGATACAAATATGTGTGTGTGTTGCTCATAATATATATATATTATATTATAAAAATATATATTTTATTATTATATAATTATATATATTATATATATATTAAAATTATGTTTTATATAAAATTTTTGTTGTATATATTTATTTTATTATTTTTTATTTATTTTTTTATTACTTTCCCAAAATTTTTAATATATTTTTTAAAAAATTTTTTTTATATTTTTAAAATAATAAAATTATCTTATTTTATTATTTTTTTTTAAATTATAATAAAATTAAAATTATATTATATTTTAATAATATTGTGTAAAATTTTTTTAGGGTATTATAATATATTATATATAATATAAAATATTTATATTTTATATTATATAATTTAAATCAGGGGCTCACTTAAGGGGGGATAGGGGGGGTTCACACCCCAACTTTTAAAAAAACCCCTTTTTATGCAGGGCAAAATTAGTTCTGCAGGGCAAATTTTCTTTTTTAATTTTATAATTTCTCCAATAATACGATATATAATACTGGTTATGGTCCTTTCCCGGGCTACTTATAAAAAGCGGGTGGCATTTTCTTTTTGGATTTGAGGGCAAAAATATTTTTCAGGGCAAATTACCCGTCACCCCCCCAATCATAAAAGAAATGACGCCCCCTAGTAATAGCACTAGGGCACGAAGTCGGACCCCCCTTTGTATACCTCATTACTTGGGCTTTATGATATGTTACTTTTTATACCTCTTTAAATTAGTCTTTTTTGTAAGAAATTAGTCTTAAATATTTTTTTTTGAAAAATGATATTTTTTTTTTCTTAGAAAAATGATACTTTATTTTTCTATTTTTGCATCAGGTATAATTTTGTTTATATTATTCACTAAGATAAGGAAAAAAGTGTAAAATATGCGGTTTGCCCTACAAAGTTCTTTTTTTTTGTTTTTTTTTTTTTTTGTTTCCTCCACCTTGCTCTCTTTAAATTAAAAGGGTAGGCAGTAATATTTCATGTGCTTTTTATATTGAGGTTCCATAATGGATTTTTATGAAGAAACCAATAGTATTAATTTTGTTTTTGGAGAAATTCATTTAAGTTCGGATTTGCATGTATGGTTAAGACGAACCATATGCTTGTAATAATATATGTGATCTGAGTAGATGTTAAAATGTTAAGAATATACAGTGTTAAACCCTGATATTATAGTCATAACCAGAGAGAGAGAGAACCGAAACAAGTGCCTGGTAAATGCCCGAAAGAGGTTAGTAAAATTCTTTAAATACCAGAAGTAAGAAAGAACATTCAGCTGTACTAATATCAATAATAAAATTATAAAATACTATAGATCTGATTACAGAACAATAACAAAGTAATCATCTGAGAACAAAATTTAAAAAAACTTGGAAAAATAGAATATCTTCTTCACAGCTAGTGCTGACGGGTGGCATTTGGATACCCCAGAGTTTCTCATTTTTGTTGGGGGATTAAAACCCGTTAAAAGGTTTAAGGTTTTTGAAGTTTAAAATAGAATAATGTTATCTATGCTAAATGAGGGTTTCATAAAAATGAATAATTTTAAAAAAAAATTTAATTAAAAAAACTAAGAAAATTTTTTTTGCAGAAGTGTTGTTCCCTAAAAGAAATCAGTTATATAAAATTTTTAAATTGTTTTACTTTCCTAAAATAGAACAAATTTTTCTTTTTTTAGGAATTTTTTTTTTCGGTTTCCTTTTTTGGTTGTTTTGTTTGTTTTCTGAGAGCCCCTTGGAGAGATGGACCAGAGTAAAGCGAGCCACCTAGGAATCTTTTGAACAGATACATGAAGAAAAAAGGGAAATTTTAGAAAAGTTGTACAGAAAACGGATTAAAGAAGGAAACATAAGAAAGGACTTTATAGTATCTAAAGCGTTTCTCCCGTTTTGAAGGGGCCCCTGGAGCTCAAGCAAAAGTCCTATAGGCATGCCCTCTCTGTTTGTATGGGTAGTCGCATGACGAAGGCAGAGGACCCGCCCTTTCCCCGGAATGAAACAAGACCCAGTGCTTGTCAAAGAACCCTCTGACTCCATCCGGGCCCCCCCACCCCCAAAATCTTTTGGAAATCATACTAACATGAGACTGCATCTGGAAATAGAGACCACACCAATTTCACCCATTAATGACTATCCACCTGGAGCTTCCTTCCTGCCCCTTTAGAGTCGTAAATTGGAATGGTTACATTTCCCCTTTGGCCCCGGCCCCAAATGGTGTCTCCAGTTTTTAGCCTGTCAACGTGAATCTTACATTTTTTCCCGTTGACAGCCTCTCAACTTAATACCACTCATAAAACCCCCCTATCTATCCCCCGATAAGGCCTATAAATGAAGATTACTTTTTACTTCCCCCGGTTTTGGTCCCCCCCACTAAGGACAGGTCTACCCCCGAGGACTTTTTTGCAGCCTTGCTTATCTCCTCAATGTGATCTACGCTATACCTATCACTGAATTTTTTTGGAATAATTCCCAAATTAAACCAGGGGGTCGCCCCCTCCCAAATAGCAAAATATGGCCCATTTTTGGCCCACAGTCCCCCAAACCCCAAAAACGGAGAACCCTTTAAATTATCTGATGTATGCGAGTTTATGCTAAGGTAGCCATAGGCACCCCATAATTCAGCTATTCGGGTTGTCCAAAATCAGGGTCCTCAGAACTGTTTAAGACCCCATTTACTCTTTCTACCTAGCTATTGAACTAGAGGATAAGGATTAGACAGGCTAAATTTATAACTCTCAAAACAATTTAAAAACAAACTCAAACCCTCACTGTCACGACATGCCTAAAAGTCACCCATTTATAACTACGCTTGGTAAATGCCTGCTCCCTCCAGGGCCCCTTTGTTTAAAGGGGGCCCACATGAGATACTTATTTAAAGCACCAAAAAACCCCTTCGTACTAAAAAGCCCCACTAAACCCATGTGAGTCGGGGAGAGTTAATAGAGGGCGCAAAACCTCTCTCCTGGGTTACAACACAAGGGGTTTGCTTTTCCCTGCAAAATCTTTACACTGATCCTAAAAAACAAACTTCACTCCGATTTAGCAGTCCCCCCTCCAGACCGAATAGGAAGACTGTGGCCATTTGAAAAGCAACCTCTTAAAATTCCCCCGGGACCCGACCCTAAAGATCTTATAAAAACAGCCCACGGCCGGAACTTGATATTACCAGCCTCCGGAAGACGCCTACCGAAACCCCAAAAGGCCACCCCTTTCACCAGGTGACTTTTCACCAAACTCCAAGATGTAACCATGCCGAGTTTTCCTTAAGTCCTCGACAAACCAACCTAAAAAATTTTTGGGGAAATCCTACTCCCTTCGCCCCCGCAAAGAAAAATTTCCTGATCACCGGGTTGTTCTACTTACCCTCGGGCATGCTGTCTGCCCCTAGAAGGGGCCCCTATACCAAGTCACAATAGGATGTCAACCTTTTTAATACGGAATAGCGCATCGTTACAATCCCTTCCAAGTATTAGTCTACCAGAAGTCCAAATCAACGTGACCATCCACCACCTAGCCATCCGGTCTGACCCTTTCCCTTTCTAGCGAAAAAACCCCTTAAAAGGCCCCGATTGTCAGAATGAACCCAATGGAAAAACTTGCTGCATCGGGGTTAGTTCAAATTTTCTTTTAAAAAAATCATTGAAAGCCCTGTATCTCATTTAAGCTCCCTTTAAAAGGGCCTCAAAAGCATCATTCCCTTTAGTGGTTAAGAACTAGTGACTTTGCTATTCTGCAAACCCTTTAATGAATTTAAGATAGCAATGTCCTGCACCAAAAAATCCCGCAATTTCCAAATATGTACTATGTTGTATATATTATATATATATATTTTATAATAATTTATATATATATAAATATAATATATATATATATATATAATATATATAAATATATTATTTTATATAAAAATTATATCTATAATAATATATATTTTATAATATATATATATATAGTCTGTGTGGTACATTTTTGGGAAATTTGCAGATTTTAGTGCAGGACATCCCTATTTAACTCATTAAGGGTTTGCAGACATAGCAAATCACTAGTGATTTTAACCATCAAAGGGAAATGATGCTTTGGCCTTGAAGGGAGCTCAAAGGAAGATACAGTGTTTCAATAGATTTCAATAAAAATTTTGAAAACCCCCGATCCCCAGCAATTTTCCCAGGAGGTTCTTCTGACAATCGGCCTTGAAGGTTTTATTCGCAGAAGGAAAGGAAGCCGGTGGCAGGTGGTGGTTTTGGTCACAGTGATTTGGAATTCTGTTAGACATATATTGGAAGGAAAAGAAAACTGAGCGCTTTTCCGTATAGAAGGTTGATATCCTATTATGATTGGTTTTTAGGGGCCTTTTTCAGGGGACCTCCCCGGGGGTGAACAACCTGGTTAAAACCCTTTCTTCCCCCAAAAAAACCCAAAAAAATTTTCAAAAAAACCCACTTCCAAAACCCCTTAAAGGGGGGGCCCTTTCAGAGGGTTTCGGTGGGCTTTTCCCCGGGAGGCACGATAGATATCAAGTTCGGCCCCAGATGGCTGTTATATAAATCTTTAGGGGTCTGGCCCCGGAGGAATTCAAAAGGGGTTCCCTTGCAACTGGCCCCCACAGTTCCTATTCGGGTCATGGAGGGGTGACTGCTACTCTGGTGAGTGAAGTTTGCTTTTTAGGATGCAGTGTAAAGTTTTTGCAGAAACCCGAAACTGCTTGGTTGTAACGAGGAAGGGGTAGCAGCACCTCTATTAACTCGTCCAGACGTCACAGGTTTTAGTGGGTCTTTTTCTAGTAGCAGAAGGGTTTAAGTGGTGCTTTAACAAGATTCTATGGGGCCCTTTTTCAAAGGGGGCACGGGAGGTAGAAAAGAGCATTTCCCAAGCCGTATTTAAATAAATGGGTGAGCTTCGGGGCAGTCGTGACAGATGAGGATTGGTTGTTTAAAAGTTGTTTAGAGAGTTATAAATTAGCATTCATAACCCCTTTATCACTCTATTTAAAATCAGGTAGAAAAGAGAAAGGGTGTCAAAACACAGATTCTGAGGACCCTGATTGGGAAAACCCGAATAGCTGAAAGTGATGCTGCCTAGGGCTCCCTTAGCTTTTAGAACTCTCCATATCATCAGAAAATTTAAAGGATTCTCCGTTTTTTGCTTTGGAGCACGGGTCCAAAAATGGCCATATTGCTATTGCAGAGGGGACGCCCCCTGGTTAATTTTGGAGAATTTTTCACAAGAAATTCGAGTGAAGGTAGAAAGCGCCCCATACACATTGAGGAGATAAAGCAAAGGCTGCAAAATAGTCCTGGGCCCCTAGACATTTGTCCCTTAGTGGAGGGTGACAAACCCAAAGGGGTAAAATTAATCCCTCTCTTTTATGAGGCCTTATCGGGTGATAGATGGGGTTAATGAAGGGGGATATAAGGAGGGGCTGTCAAACGGAAAAATGAAAGATTCACGTTGAAGGCAAAAGCGGGAGACATCCATTCCCCGGGCCAAGGGAGAAATGAAACCCCAAAACCCAAATCACGACCAAGGAGCGGGAAGGGAAGCTCCCAGGTGGATAGCATTAATGGGCTGAAATTGGTGTGGTCTCTTTTTCCAGATGCAGTGCTCAGTTAGTATGTTTTCCAAATGATTTTGGGGTGGGGCCTGGATGGAGTCAGAGGATTTTTTTGACAAGCACGGTCTTGTTACATTCGGAAGGACGGGCCTCTGCACTTCGTCAGGCAGATCATACCTATACAAGCAGAGAGGACATGCCTTATGGAAACTTGCTTGAGCCCCCAGCCTGGTTTCAACCGGAGAGAAACGCTTAGATACTATAAAGCCCTTCTCTTATGTCTTCCTTCTGAATCCGTTGTCTGAAGACTTTTCTAAATTCCTTCATTTTTTCAGTTTTGTTCAAAAATTTCCTAAGGGAGGCTTGCTTAATCTGGTCCATCTCTCCAAGGACATTCAAAGCAAACAAAACAACTAAACGGGGAAAACCGAAAAAAAAACCAAAAAAAGAAACATTTTTTCTATTTTGGGAATGATAAAAAACAAAAAAGATTCAAAAAAAATATTTCTTGAGGAACAGAACTACTTCTGACAAATAAAAAATTTGTGTAATTCATGTTTATATACGATTGATAGTTTATATTTAAAAATTATATCTTTTTATGAAACCCTCATTTTAGCATAGAAAACATTATTCTTTTAAAAACTCAAAACATTTTAACCTAAACGGGTTTTTTAAATCTCAACAATAAAAGAAACATCTGAGTGGTATCCAAGTGCCACCTGTCGGGCACTAGCGTGAAGAAGATATTTTTATTTACCATAGTTTCCAAATTTTGTTTCAGATATTAAATTTGTTATTGTTCTGAATCAGATCATAGTATTTTATAATTTTTATTTGATATTAGTACAGCTGAATGCTTTCTTTTTCTGGTATTTAAAAAATTTTTTTAACCTCTTTGGGCATTTACCAGGGACTTTTCGTCTCTCTCTCTCTGGTTATGACTAAAATCAGGTTTAACACTGATATTCTTAACATTTTAACATTACCAGATCAAATATTATTACAAGATATGGTTCGTCTAACCCTACATGAAAACCGGAAATTAAATGAATTTCCAGAAAAAAATTAATAATATTTGGGTTTTCATCAAAAATCCATTGGAAACCTCAATAAAAAGCAACAGGAAATATTTCTGTACCCTTAAAATTTAAAAGAAGCAAGGGGAGGCCCCAAAAAAAAAAAAAAAAAAAGAACTTTTTAGGGCCCAAAAACGCATATTTTACATGTTTTCCCACTTTGTTAATAATATAAACATATTAAATACCTGATGCAAAAAAAAAAATAAATTAATTTTTTTAAAAAATAAAATATCATTTTCTAAAAAATATTAAGTACTAATTTTTTTACCCGCAAAGACTAAAAATGAGGTATACATAAGTAACATATGCATAAAAAAAGTAAGTAGGTTACAAAGGGTGGTCACGACTTCTGCCTAGTGCCCCCTTTCATAAGGGCCGTCACTTCATTTATGAGTTGGGGGGTGACGGGTAAATTTGCCCTGAAAAAATATTTTTTGCCCCGCAAATCACAAAAAAAAAAATGCTCACCCCCCTCTTTATAAGTAGCCCGAAGGGAAAATCAACAGTATTTTATACGATTTGGAGAAAATTATAAATTAAAATACCCCAAAATTGCCCCCGCAGAAATAGATTTGCCCCATAAAAAGGCTTTTTTTTTAAAAGTTTGGGGGGTGTGAACCACCCCCCCATACCCCCCTAAGGAGCCCCTGATTACATATATATATATATAATTAAATATATAAAATATATATATAATTAATAAAAACACATATATTATATAAATACACATAATTATATATTTAAATTTTATATAATTAATTATTTATATATATATTATAAAATTTTATATAAATTTTATATAAAATATTAATATATTATATATATATTAAAATATATAACACATTATTTATATATAAATACAATATATTACTATAATATTATATATATAATTTATATAATATATATATAATATATTTTTATATATATATAATATTATATATATATATATATATGAGCAACCCCACACACATATTTGTATCTGAACGAAAATTTTGAATAAAATTAAAGCTTTTCCCCTTTTCCCAGCCGTTTTTTTTACTTTTGTTCCCTGGGAAAAACGCTGGGTATGGGATGTGTTTTTGATCTCGGTAGAAGAAAAAATACGTTTTTTGTTATATTTAAGTCAAAGGAACCCCCCCCACAACAAGCGATGGAATTGAAAATTTGGGGGCCGAAAACTATACTGAAGTCATCGGGAAAAAGCCAGTATGTTTTTAGCAGCAATTTTAATTTAAAGTGAAGCCCTATGGACGGAGTTTTGGCTGTGGTGTCGTGATCCCAAATTGTGGGGTCCGGGAAAAGGAGAAAAATTTTTTATTAGTAGGAGGTTATAAAGAATTATTTTTAGTATTTTTTTTTTGTAATGAAAAGATGAAATGGAAATATCTGTTTTTTTAAATTTGTGATAGGCTATACGTGAATTTGAATTTTGGGTATTTTGTGAAAAGATATTTGTTATGAAAAATTTTGGGAAAATTTTAATTTTTTTTTCTGTGGTCCGTTTATTTTGTGAGTTAAACAGATACCTTTTGTTATTGAAAATTAAATTTCGAATAATTTTGCCGTGAATCCCTAATCATTGATATTAGTTTTAAAAAAAGCCGTAATTTTGTTTTTTACAAACGATAATATTAGAATTTTATTTTATATCAGAAATCTAATTTTAATATGCTTCATTAGAGATTTTTTATACCCTTTGTATTTTTAGTTTATGTTGATGATCTTACCCGGTTTAAAAATAAATAAGAATATGCTATACACAGCATCGATTGTCCCAGTCTACAATAAAATATTATAATAATTATATAAAATATATAATATATATATATAATATAATTATACACACACATTATATATATATAATATATATATAATATATATATATTAATAATATATATATATAATAATATATAATATAATTATATATAAAGTATCACACACACATACACACACAACACACACACCGCTATGTAAAAGAGTAATACATACATACATACATACATAATACAATAGTATATTATATATATATATATAATAAATTTTAAAAATAATATATATATATATTATAAATATAATATATACATATATGTAAAAACCCCGTTTTTTATATGTGATGTTACTGAAATGTGTATGCAATTTTTTTATTTATTGTGTTACATTCCCACATGACTTGTTGATCTTATGTATTGTCACATACCTATTTTTCCCCCACAACACATACATATAAGTTGTCCATTTCTTTACCTGTTTATTTGTCCTCGTTGCCACACTAGACATCCAATGTTGTTTGTCTACCCCTTCCCGAAGAGTAGCATTGTTGAACACTACCTTTCATCACCAGGTTTCCCCTATGTTAAGCACGGATCTATGCCCTCTTTTGACCACTGTAGGAGAGACAGGCGGAGAGCCGAGGAGCAAAACCGCGGAGAGCCCCAGGAGCAACACCTCTTCCCCGGGGCAGCCGTACTCCTCATACAAAATAATAAAGAAGTATTGGTTTTACCTTTCACCCTAAAACTCGCCCCCTACCATACTCTTGAGGGCCCATCATTCCGGCTTTACAAATGGTGGCTTAGCGGGACTTTGAACTCTACGCGTTCCGAAGTTCCCGTTCCGCATCAACAGCAACCCCCGCCGAGCACGCAATACTTCGCCCCTAGTGTGAGCCAGTCCCCCCTGCGAGATGTCCCCAAGGCCCGGGTAACCCATGCTGTTCCCCCCCCTAGCGCTGAACTCCGACACAGACGTCACGCCACCTCAACACCTGAGCTGACCCCTCAACACCGTATAACTGTTGCCGCCAACGTGTGCAATTTTATAGGACCCCCGGGGACCAGTATCACCAAGGACGCTGACCACCTAAAACATTTCTACACCCCAAGCCGAGTTCCCGCCATGCGGGTTCATCCCCGCAGTGCGACCAACAGGAACATCATCCTGCTGACCTGTGCGCCAGACCTTCCACCACGCAGCGCCCCCCAAAAAATCCCCGTCAGCCGCACAGGGGAAACCCCCCCTCTGCCTCGTCAGCCCTGCATCTCCCCAGCCTCTCTTCGCCTCGCACCGCACCCAAGACCCCAGTGTGAAGGTTTGTCAAAAAAAAAATAGGTGATCAAGCTTAGCTTTTTCCCTTTTAATATTTTTATTTTTTGTTCAATACTAATCTCGACTTTTTTAATTTTGCATTTAAGTTTTTTTTTTTTATTCTGGGTTTATTTCAATTATAGGGTTATTTTCAGTTTATGAGTTTCCTGACTAGATTCTCACTCGTACGTATCCCGTATTGCCGCCGCTGAGGAGATCTTCCCTCAGCGTTGCTCGCTCGCTCGATCTTTACGCCACTAAGCCCGGGTTTCCCTTTAGCGCCGCCCCTTTTAGTAGTTTGAAGCCCGAGAATATCGCAGTCTCGGAAAAGTTAGCATCTATAACAAGCAAAAACTCGTACGATATACACACCGGTAACAGTACTTGCGTCGTTTTTTCTTTTTTCACGATATTTTACTATGATGGGACCCTATTTGGAAACCAGGGGATATGTAACCCCGCTTTTTATATTTTAGTTTCGAAATGTGGGATGCCCAAGTTATTCATTTATCTGTTGTTTTATTCACAGACTTTTATGATTTATTATTGTCACATGCCTATATCCCACACACACACATACAATTAAATATGCCCTTTCTTTTCCCGTTTTTCGCTTGTTTCCAACTAACATTCCAAGTTGTGTTTTCTACCCCTTTCCCCAAGAGCAGCATTGTTGAACACACCCATCACCCGTGTTCCCCTATTTTAAACACGTAATCTATGCCCATCTTAGGCCCCCTGTAGGAGATGACAGGCACACCCCTGCGGGGGGCTGAATAGCAACACCTCGTTCCCCGGCGAGCGTACTCCATCATACATATAAAAAGAGTATGGTTTTTACCACAAACCCAAGCTCGCCCCTAGCATACTCTTTTAGGGCCCCTCATTTCCCGGCTCTTACAATTTTATAATATATATTATAATATATAATATATATATTATATATATTATATATATATATTAATATAAAAAATAAATAAATATATATATAGTATTTTTTTTTTTTTTTTTTAAAGGTAGGTTCATTCGAGCCGCCGTGGTCACAGCATGTTACTTAATTTTAGTTTTATTTGTGATGCTCTTGGAGTAGTACGTGGAGGGCCCCAGTTCCCCTTTCCCCGGGGGGAAATGCCGGTGGTACCCTTTTTGTAAAATTCCTTATTTTTCCGGGCTTGGGACCCGCACTTGATTGGGTGCTTGGCCACCTAGTGGCTAGGAGGCAATCAAGGGAATTCCTTGCCCAAGGGAAAAACGCAGCGGCGGTGACTGAACCCCCCGAATTCAGAGCCGTCGTGACAGCTTGAGTCCCACGCTCTAAAACCCTTCGGCCACCGCGGCCCTTTTTAAAATTTAACAATATATAATATTAAAAATAATATATATATTAAAATATATAAAAGTAATTATATTTTATATATAATATAATATTTTAATATATATATATATATTTTTGTGTGTGGTGGGTGTGGTGGGTTATGTGTGTGTGTTTGGGTTTTGGGTTGTGGTTTTTTTGTGTGTGTGTGTTTGTGTGTGGTGGTGGTGTGTGGTTGTGTGTTGTGTGTGGTGGGGTGTGTGGTGTGTGTGTACGTGGTGTTGGTTTTTGTGTTGGGGGGGGTGGGGGTGGGGGGGGGGGGGTGGTGTTTGTGTGTGATACACAACACCAAAAACACACACACACACACACAAACACACCCCACACACACACACACCACACATTAAAAATTATATATTATATATATATATATATATATATAATATTATATAAAATTAATAATTATATGCCTTTTTAGTTCCAAGACTGTGGGAGTTTTATCCAAAACAAAAAAACTGCTGATTTTAATTTAATACAATTTTTTATTCACGATACAAAATATATAGTGGTGTGTGATATATATATAGATATATATACATACAATATATTAAAACAACCCCCACACACATATATATATATATATAATATATATATAAAATATATATAATATATATATTTTTTCTATATAATATATATATATAATATTATAATATATGGTCTAAGGCCATGGGAGTTCACCT
>NW_023661609.1:0-17305 GCF_015228065.2 Penaeus monodon | reverse complement strand
TTATTTTTCGATTTTTTTTTTTTTAATTAGTTAATTAAAAAACAAAAAATATTTAAATTCCACAGGGGGGGACCTGCGATATACGGGGGAAAGGGACAATAGAGTTTTC
This sequence comes from Penaeus monodon, assembly GCF_015228065.2. Taxonomy (NCBI): domain Eukaryota; kingdom Metazoa; phylum Arthropoda; class Malacostraca; order Decapoda; family Penaeidae; genus Penaeus; species Penaeus monodon. The sequence goes on along the minus strand of NW_023661609.1, from coordinate 17,196 downwards.
ATTAATAAGATTATAAATTTTTAACCTTTGATCATCTTTAAAAACCTATAATTTTTGTTTTTTTCCAAATTTTTTAACCTTTTGTTTTTTAAAAAACAAAATATTTTCCTTTCCCTTTACTAAAATTAATTTTCAAACTTTTATTTAAAAGTATATCTTTTAAAAAAAAAAAAAAAAAGGGCCATCATAAAAAACAGGAAAAAAACCAAGGAAATTGAGGAAAAATAGATACAAGCCAGGAGGTAAGATTCATTTACCACAGAACGGTGAAAAAAAGGATGCCCTCAATCTCAGCCCAACAATTGGCTTTTTCGATCCTCCGTTCAAAAAAAACTTTGAAAATGTCAGCCAGCCAAACCGTCCCCAAAAATTGGGACCTCCTAGGCCAAACGGCCCTGGAGATGACTCCGGGCCCCCTGTATCCTTTTAAAATTTGGGGGGGGGGACACCCCCTTTTTTTTCATTGTTTGCCCTTTACCCTAATGGCATTATATTATGTTTATTCGTTAAAAATTTTGGGGGGAAAATTGAAAAATTGTTCCAGATTTTTCTTCGGATTTTACAGTGGTTTCTGTGTTATGTTGGCTGGAACGTCACCTCAAATTAGGGTTTTTTAGTTGGAGAGTAAAATGTTTAAAAAATGGGGGGGGACCCTTTTTGGGAATATTTTAGGCTTACTGGCAAAGGGGGGGCCAGTGGGCCCGGGGACTGGGGGGGTTGGTCCTCACTTTTTAAACCTTGGGCCGCCATAAAAATTTTAGTAAATTTTGGCGGAAAAAGTTACCGCCCGGTAGGTTTCAAGGTTTGGGTTTCTCGGGGGGGGGGAAAATTGGGCCCTTTCTGGTATGCTAAATCCCCAAAAAAATGAAGGAAAAAAAAAAAAAATCACGTATGGTTTTTTTGGGGGGCAAATGCCGGTGTATGGAAAAGTTTTTTCGGTTTATGGGGTTTTTTTTGGGTGGGGACCTGTTAGAAAAAAAAATACTTTTTGTTTAAAATTCATTTTCATTAACTTTTTATCTCCTTGTAATTACCTTGTTTGGGGGGGTCCTGTTTTGTTATTTTTCCCCCTTGTTGCGATTTAAGAAAGAGAAAATAAATTTCAGTTTAGAAACGGGGATTTTCCTCCCAATTTTTTTGGCCCGAAAATTTTAAGTCAGATTTCCTTAATTAATTTGCTTATATTTTCCTAAGGCCCCAGGGGGAGGAGTTTTTTCCCAGCCCGCTATGGTTCACATTTTGGGGAATATGGGGACATTTTTCCCAAAAAATTAAAATTTTTACCGTTTTTTCCGAAAGGTTACCTTGAAACTTGAAAAAAGAAATCGATTCTTCAAGGGGAATTGGAAAAAAAAAGATTTTTAGGCCTAGAAATATTAACAATTTGCCTTCTTACAGGAAAAAAAATAAAAATTTTCGTCCCCAAGGCTGGGGAAATGGTTTTTTTCGGGGCCAATTTTTTAAGGATAAAGAAATGGTATTTTGATTAAAAAAAACCCCTGCCGTAAACAAAGCCCCTTGTGGGGTTTTTTGCAGGGAGGGGAAATAATTTTTGAATTTAAATTTTACCCCCTCGTTTTTTTTAAAATTACATAAAACCAACCCCATTACCAACGAAAAAGGGTGGTGAATGGGGGGATTAACAACGTGGGGGCCCCGCGGGCAGGTTGTTCGTGTGGGTGGGGTTATGTTGTTGTTTGTGGTGTGTGTGGGTGTTTGGGTTGGTGTTTTGTTTGGTTGTTGTTGTGTGGGGTGCGTGTGCGGTGCGTTGCGTGGCGTGGGGTTGCTTTGCGGTTGGGTGGGTTGGGGGGGTGGGGTTGGGGTTGGTGGGGGTGTGGGTTTGTTGTGTTGGGGTGGGGGTGGTGTTTGTTGTTGGGTACGAGTAAAATTTAACCCAAAGTATGGAAAGGTTTGGACTTTTTTTTTCTTAAAAACCGGGAAAAAAATCGGAAAACAACTTAACAGTGGGAAATTTGTACGGGAAAATGGCATATTAACCTTTGGGGAATACTGAAAAAATTTTAAAACTATATTAAAAAAATTTTCTTATATAAAAATCTAAATTGAAAAACGTTTAGGGTTTGGGGCCCATAGTGGGGGGTTTGTGGTTTAAAATAAAAGGAATTTGGGTTTTCGAACTTTGTAGTTTTGGGAGGGAGAAGGGGGAGAGAGGGGAGAGAGAGAGAGAAAGGGAGGAAGGAGAGAGAAGGGGAAGGGGAGAGGGGGGGGGGGGAGAGAGAGGGGAGGGAGAAGAGGAGAGAAGAGAGGGAGGGGGGGGACCGCGAATCAGTCATACGCAGTCCCCAAAAATTTTGGTCAGATTTTTTAAAAGTTTTTGTGGTACGATTGGGGTGTGTTTTGGTGTGTGTAGGGCCCCGCGCGCGCTTTGGTGTTGTGTTTTGGCGAAAAAACGATTTCGGCAGGAAAACCTTATTTAACTTTATTTGTTTTTATTTTCAGAATAGTTAAATGGATTTTACATTTTCATTGGGTCCGTTTAAAAAAAATTAGAACGTGCCACGGAATTCCTTAAACTTTAATTTAACCTGATTTTTTTAAAAAAAAAAAGCAATTTTTTTTTAAAAGTTTTTAATTCTCTAAAGATTTAAAAAACTTACTGGGACTCTTATGTTACTCTTAAACTCCGGTGGCGTTTTTTTTTGCAAGGTGGGAGGTTAGCATGGAAATTTTTTCGCCCGTCCACATGAAAATAAGAGGTGAAAGGGGGACGTGAGTACAATGGGTGGACTCAATGTTCTTGTTCCTTTTCATTTACCGTTGTTTTTTTTTGGTTTACTATTCGATCGTTTTTTTTTTTGGCCCGCTGCTAACTGCGATTAGCTATTTTGCCCAAAAAAAACCGACAACAAAATTAATCCATTATTGCATTTAATTCCCAAAAACCATCACAATCACTAACCACATTTTTTAAATTTTCTATTATCTTTCCTGAAATATTTTGCCGATTATCTTTTTTGGTGTGATTTTATTTTTTCTTTTTCATTATTATTTAAATTTATTAACCCAAATTTATATATGCATATATTATCCCAGGTAAAATTATATAAATCTAGCTTTTGCATTTTGTTTTTTTTTAAAAAAAAACCATAGTATCAAAAAACAGGAAGAATTTTTTTTTTTACCATTCTTTTCATATGTATACATATTTTATTATTTCTTCTTTTTTAAACGGTAGGTTTCGGGTCTGAAGCCGCCGTGGGCACAGCATGATACTTAATTGTGGGTTTCATGTTTGTGATGTCTTGGAGTGAGGTAGTTTAGGGGGTTCCCCAGTTCCTTTCCACGGAGAGAGTGCCGGTTTGGTTTACCTTTTAGGTAATCATTTTTTCTATTTATTCCCGGGGGTTTGGGGGGGACCAAGGCACTTGACCCTTGGGGGGAACTGGCTGGGCCCCCCAGTGGGCTAGGTAGGCAATCAAGGTGAAGTTCCTTGCCCAAGGGGAACAAAAAACCGCGCCGGCCGGTTGACTCGAAACCCCCCCGAATTCGGGTTTTTTGCCATCGGGGACAGTCTTGAGCCCGGGGACGCTTCCTAAACCATTCGGCCCCCCTTCGGGCCTTGGGACGATCAATGGGCTTCCCAAATGATTTTTTTTCTTAAGCAAATTTAGAGGGGTTTGGGTTTGCCATTGCCTTCCGCCCGGTGTTTTTTTATCGAAGTCACCAATCTTCTATTTAACCCGGCACTGACTTGAGTTGGCTTGGCCACCCGGGTGGGCTTAGGCAGGCAATCGAGGTGAAAGGTTCCCTTGGCCCAAAAGGGAAAAAAACAACGCGGGTCGGCTGGGGGACTCAAAAACCCCTCGAACTCAGAATTGCCCGTCGTCTTTGAGTCCACGGCTCTTAATCTTTTCGGCCACCGCGGCCCCCCAAATATATTATTACAATTAAAAATATATAATAATAATATTTATATATATAATTTATTAATAAATATATATTATAAAAATAATATATTTTAAATATAGTAATATATTATAATAATAGTATATATATATTTTATTATTAATACAAAAATTAAGTAATATAATGGGGGGGGGGAACCCCACCAAAAAAAAAAAAAAAAATGTTATATAATAATATATTTAAATCTATTAATATCATCTAATTATTTGTTTTATTATTAATTATATATAATGTTATATATAATATTTATAACATGCCAACACAACACCCCAAACCCAACCCACAAACAACACCAACCACACCAACAAACCCCCACCCCCAACCCAAACCACAAACCAACCCACCCCCAAACAACCACCAACAACCCCCACCAAACCCCAAAACCCACCAACAACCCAACCAACACACAACCCCAACACCACAATAATTAAAACATAATATTACATATGTTTAAAAATTATATATGGTATATAATTTAAATATATAAAAATATTTTTTATATAAATATAATATATAATTTTATTTTATAATATTAAATATATATATATTTTTTTTTAAAAAAATAAAAATTTAAAAAATTAAAAAAAAATTTTTAAAATTATTTTTTAAATATATTTTTAAAATAATATTTAAATTAAAAATAATAAAAAAATATTTAATAAATATTTTTTAAAAAATATAAAAATTTTAATTTTTTATATAAAAAACCCCCAAAAACCCCACCCCCACCCACCCCCAACCAACCCAAAACAAAACCCCACCCCCCCCAACAAATATTATAAAAAATTAAAAATTAAAAAATTTTATTATTTATTAAATTATATAAAATGTTTTTTTTAAAACCAATTTTTATCTAAATTTAAAAACCCCCCCACCCACCCCCCACACCCAAAAAACCCGGGGGGCCCATAACCCCTTTTTTAAACACAACACAACCCCACACCCCCCCACACAACCACCACCCCCCCCAAAAATAAATATATAAATATATAAAATTTATATAAATTTTATAATAAAAATTAAAATTTATATAAAATAATATTAAAAGGGGGGGGAAATTATTTTTTTAAAACCCCACCCCACCCCCCCACACTGGGGTAAATTATTAATATAATAAATTAATTATAAATTTTAAAAAATTATTATATATTAATAAATAAAAAATATATTAAATAAATAAATAAAATAAAATAAAAAAATATAGAATTTTTTATAAAAATTTTTTTAAAATTTTAATTATATATTTAATATATATATTATATATTTTTATAAAAATATTATTATTATAAATTTTATTTTGAAAAGGGCAGCATTGCCTTTCAAACCCTGCAGCCTTTTTTTCCCCAAAAAGATTGGGGGGTCATTTTTTTGGGGTTTTCCAACAGCTTTTTTCCAGGTTCCAAAAACCCAAAAGGGAAGGGGGGGTTTTTTGAGGAAAAAAAATGGGGGGAACATTTAAAAAAGGGTTTTTTTTCCCTGATTTTTCCCGGGACCCTTGCAGGGCTTTCCCTCTTTTTCCACCCTGTTTTTTTTGGCTTTCCCCAGCCCCCCCCCCCCCCATTTTCCCCCACCAAAACAACAACCCCAAACCACACCACCCTATTTTAAAAGCTTTCAAAAAAATCCGGAATTTTCCAGGCGAAACAGTTCCCAACTTTCCCCCCCCGACCCCCTCCCGGTGAGAAGGGCCCGATACGTTTTTACCAACCCTTTGTACAAAGCTAAAGCTCAGCCCCCCGGGGGCAGGAAACCCCTTTTGACCGAAAACCTCTAATCGAAAAAGCGGCATTGGTAGGCCAACAGCCCGGGCCCTTCCTTCAATAGGCCATTAGCCCCGGCAATTTTTTTTTTTTTTCCCGCTTTTTCGCAAAATTTTTTTAATCCTTTACCTCGAAATCGAGAGCTAAACTCCCCGGATCCCCCCTTTTTTTACTCCCACCAAAACCCAAGGCAGCAGCAAAACAACAAAGGACTTTTCCCAGTTTCCTCGGGCCACCCTATTTGGGATCTCCTACTTCACTGCATTTACCCCCCAATATTTAAGGGGAGTTAATTCAAACACATAAACACCCATAAAAAGGGAACCATAAAAAACCGATCCAAAAATTTATAAGAGATCCCCCATCTACTAACACTGGTGATATGGGGCAAGTTTTCAAAGTAAAAAAAAAACCAAACCATCTTACTACCACTGGGTTGAAACCTAGGGGTGTTTTTTTTCCACGGCCCCAATATCGCTTTTTTGCCCTCGTTTTTTACTCACTCCAACTTTTGGGGGGAAAATTTAACCCCTGTAGTAGCCCAACGAGCCCCCCACGCCCCTGGCAGGTTCCCCTGCATACCTTTTTCCCAAATTGGGGTCCCCACGTGTCCCCAGGTTCCCCAGAGCCCTCGGTCCCCCCCCCGTTTCCCCCCTCACCATTAGGCCCATTTTTTTTCCGGCTTTAATACATATAACATACCGGGAAAAAATACAAACCAAACAACACACCAACATTTAATTCCTTTTTTTTGGTATCCTGTAAAATTTTTATTTATATATATAAATATATTATATTATAAAATATATTATATAATATATATTTATTTATTAATATATAATATTTCCCTGTTTCATAAAGGAAAAAAAAAACCGTTTTTTTTTTTCTTTTTTTTATTGTCACCTTTTTTCCCCCCCCTTTTTTTAAAAAAAAAAAATATTTTAAAATTTTTTTTTAATTTTTTTTTTAATATAAAAAAATTTAATTTTTTTTTTAAAAATTAAAAAAAAAAAAAAAAAAAAAAAAAAAGGGTTGGGGGTTGGGGTTTTTGGGGGGGGGGGGGGGTTTTTTTTTTTTTTTTTTTTTTTTTTTTTTTAAAAAAAAAATTAAAATATAAAAAAATTTAAAATTTTTTTTTTTTTTAAATGATATTTGGTAATTTTATATAAATTTAATTTAAAATTATTTATATAATTTATTAAATTTTTAAAAAATATTAAAAACCCACAACCAAAAAAACCCAAACAAACACACAAAACAACACACAACAATTTTTAATTAAAAAAAACCAAAAAAAAAAAAAAAAAAAAAAATAAATTATTTAAAAATAAATTAATTTATTTATATTTTTTAATAAAAAAAAAAATTTTAAATTAATTTTTTTTTTTTTTTTTTTTTTTAAAAAAAAATAAAAATATATATATATTTTTTTTTAATAAAAAATATAATCAAATAATATTTAATATTTTTAAAAAAATTTATTAATATATATAAATAAAAAAAATATTTTTTGGTTTTTTTTTTTTTTTGGTAAAAATTTATTTTTTTTTTTAAACAAAAAAAACCCCATGTTAGGGAAAAAGGGCCAATTTTTTCCCCTTTTTTTGCCTTTGGGAAAGAATGCAACCCAAGGGAAAAAACCGGGGCCGGGGGGCCCGGAACCGGGTAGAAAACCCCGGCAAATAATTTGTGGGAAAAAACCACCAAGGTTTTTTTTCCTGGTAAAGGTTTTTTTTTTTCCCCTAAATTTTTCTTTTTAAAAAAGGGTAAAAATCCCACCATTTTAAATTTTGGATTGGGTTTAAAAAATTTATTTGGGTTTATAATGTTGGGGGGAAAAATAATTAATGGGGTTTTAAATCGGGAAGGAATGGGGGTTCCCCAAATTTGGGGCCCCCTTTTTTTTTTGGGGGTCCTTGGGGTTTGGGAGAAGGAGGAATTGGTTTTTTTTTTTTCTGAAAAATGAGGGAAAAAGGGTTTTTGGCGGGAAAAAAGGGGGGGAAAAGCCAAAAAAACCCGGGGGCCCGGCTTTGGGGCCCACCAAAGCCCCCCTTTTTTCATTGGAGTTCGTTCCCAAACGGGCCCCCCCTCTATGGGGCAAGGTTTTAGGAAACTTAGGGGTCTAATCCGGGGGGGAAGAAAATTTTTGGGCCCTTTTCCCCCCCGGGGGGGAAAGTGGAATTTTGGTTTTAATGAGGGGGGTTGGGGGGGGGGGGGGGGGAAGGGGGGAGGGGGCGAGGTGGGGAAAAAAAACGGACCGAGGTTCCTGGACCGACTGGGACCCAATTTGGAAAGTATGCAGAGCAGTGTCGTGGCTCGTGCTTACTACAGGTTAACTCCCCCCATCAAAGTGAGTGGATGAGATAAAACGAGCAAAGGCGATATGCCGTGGACAAACCACCCTAGGTTTTCACCAGTGTAGTAGATGGGGTTTTTGTAATCTACTACTTGGAAACTTGCCTATAATCCACCAGTGTAGTAGATTGCATCTACTATTTGGAATCTGGGTCTATGTCTTCTTTTATGGTGTGTTATGTTGGGGAAATACTCCACTAATATGGGGTTGGGAATGCAGTGGAGGTAGAGATCAATAGGGTGGGCCAGAGACTGGGAAGTTCCCTTTGTGTTTGCTTTGCTGCCTGCTTGGTGCTTGTGGAGTAAAACTGGAGGGAATCGTGAGTTTTTACTGCTTTTCTCGATTTCGAGGATAAAAGGGATAAAAAGATTTTGCGAAGCGAAAAAAAAAACATTTGCCCGGGGCTATTGCCTATGAAAAGGGAGCCCGGCTGTTGTCCTACCAAATGCCGCTTCGATTTAGGAGTTTCGTTCCAAAAACGGGGTTCCTGCCCCTGACTGAAGGGCTTAGGCTAGTTACAGTGGTAAACGTATCGGCCCTCTTCTCAATCCGGAGGGGTCGGGGAGAAGTTGGCAACTTGTCGCCTGGAAAGTTTCCGGATTTTCTGAAGCTTAAGTAGATGGGTGGTTTGTGTGTGTGTGTGTTTGTGGTGGGGGAAGGTGGGGGAGGGGGGGGCTGAGTAAAGCAAAAACGGGGGAAATGAGGAGGGAGCCTGCAGTCCGAATCAGGGACAATTAAGTGTCCCACCCAGTTCTGGTGGCTCTTCAAAGCTCCTGCTGGTTAGGAGAGCCTGGATGAAGCTGTTGGAACCTAAAAGTGACCCCAATTTTTGAGGGGCATACGGAGCTGCAGGTTTGCAGAGGGCCATTGCTGCTACAATATAATTATATTATATTATAATAATATATATATATATAATAATATATAATAATTTATATTATATAATTTATAATATATTATATATATATTATATATTTAAATAATATAAAATTATAAATATTATATATATATATAAAATATATATATTATTTATAATATATATTAATATAATTATTTTAATATATTTACACCGAGGTGGCGTGGTGGTGGTGTTGTATAAACATATATTGTTCCCCCCTTTATAAAATATTTTTATAAATATTTATATATATATAATATATATATAATATATTATAATATATATATTTAATATATATTGTGTTGGGGGTGTGTGTTGTGGGTTGTGGTGGTGGTTGGGTGTGGTGGTGTGGTATGGTGGGTTATAGGTGTTTTGGGTTGTTTGGGGGTGGTTTGGTTTTGGGTGGTGTTTGTTATAAGTAAATAGATATATTGTTAAATATATAATAATAATATAAAATTATAATATTTATATATAATATATATAATATATATATTATATATATTAATATATATAAATATGTTGGGTGGGTGGTGGTGTGTGGGTTGTTGGTGTGTGGGGTGTGTTGTGTTGGGTGGTTTGGGTGTTTTTATTATAATATAATATATTATAATATATAATATATATATATATATATTATATATTATATATTATATAATATATTATATTGTATTTTTTATTTTTTTATTTTTACATGTATATATATATGTATGAATTAAATTTATGTGTGGTGGGGTAAAATAATTAATATATATTATTATAATATAATTATATATATATATATAAATATATATATTATTATATATTAATATTATATATATTATATATATTTTTTATTATATAATATTTATATTTATAATATTTAATATATAAATACATAATATATATAAACCTATGTATAATTGTAATATATATTGTGGGGTGTGGGTGGTGTTGTGTTGTGTGGTTGGGGGTGTGGGTGTGTTGGGGGTTGTGTGGTGTGGGGGGGGTGTGTGTTGGTTTGGGTGTGGGGGGGGGTGTTGTGGGGTTGTGTTGTGTGTGGGTGGGGTGTGGGTGTGTGGGGGTGTGTGTGTGCATGTATATATATTTATACATATATACATATAATATATATACATAAACAACATAGATTAGATAGATATAAGATAGAATTATAATATATATATACAGCATGTTTTTGTGTGTCCCTATATATATATAATATAATTATAAGTATACACTTAAATAATTATATTATATTATAATAATATATTATATAATATATATATATATATAAATTTATATATATATATATATATATAATATATTATTATATATATATGGTAAATATATATGTTGGGGGCCCGGGTTGGCCGAAGAAATGATTAGAAGCGTCGGACTCAAGACGACGGCCCAATTCCTGAGTTTCGAGGGTTTTTCGAGTCCCCCACCAGCCCGACGCGTTGTTTGTTTTTTCCCCTTGGGCCAAAGGGAAACCTTTCACCTCGATTTTTGCCTGCCCCTAGCCCCCACTGTGGTGGCCCAAAGCCAACTCCCAAGTCAGTGCCGGGTAAATTTAGAGGGATGGGTGACTCGATAAAAAAAACCCGGGGGAAGGCAATGGCAAAAACCAACCGCCTCTAAATTGCTAAAAAAAAAAAAAATCATGGAAGCCCATGAATTCGTCAAGGCCCGAGGTGGGCCGAAATGGTTTTAGAGCGGTCGGACTCAAGACTGTCCACGATTGGCAATCTGAAATTCGAGGGTTTCGAGTCCACCGGCCGGCCGGCGTTGTTTTTTGTTCCCCTTGGGCAAAGGAAACTTCCCACCTTTGAATTGCCTACCTAGCCCACTGGGTGGGGCCAAGCCAGTCCCCCAAGTCAAAGTTGGCTGGTTCCCCCCCAAGCCCCCGGGAATAAATAGAGAGGAAATGATTAACCTAAAAAGGTAACCACCGGCCACTCTTCCCGTGGGAAAAGGAAACTGGGGACCCCTACACTACTCCACTCCAAGAGCATCACAACATGAAAAAAACTACAATTAAGTAATCCATGCCTGTGCCCACGGCGGGCTCCAGACATAAAAAAACCTACCGTTAAAAAAGAAGAAGAAATATTAATATGTATAACATATGAAGAAATGGTAAAAAAAACCATCTTCCATTGGTTTGATACTATGGTTTAAAAAAACACAAATGCAAAAAAAGCTAGATATATATATTACTGGTAAATATATATGCATAATTATTTGGGGTTTTAATAATCTTATGGATAAATAATGGAAGAGGAAAAATAATAATCCACACCACAGATAATCGGCCATATTCAGGGAAGATAATAGAAAATTTAAAAATTGGTAGGTGATTCGTGGATGTGGTTTTGGTAAAATGCCAAATAATGATTATTGTTTTTTGTCCGGTTTTTTGGGCAAATAGCTAATCGCAAGTAGCAACCCCGACAAAAAAAGCGATCGAATAGTAAACCAATAACAAGCGGTAAATGAAAAGACAAGAAACATGAAGTCCCCCCCCAAATTTTTTAACTCCGTCCCCTCCCTTTCACCTCTTTATTCATGTGGGACGGCGAATTCCATGCTAACTCACCTCCCAAAAAAAAAAGAAAAACCCCACGAGTTTAAGAGTAACAAAAGAGTCCCAGTAAGTTTTTCTAGTCCTTTAGAGAAATTAAAAACTTTAAAAACTTGCTTTTTCAAAAAAACCCAGGTAAATTAAAGTTGGAATTCCGTGCACGTCTTTAAAATTTTTATCGGGACGAATGAAATGTTAGATTCATTAAAACAAACTATTGTGGAAAGTTACAAATAAAAAAGTATAAGGGTTTCTGGGGCCGAAATCGTTTTTACGCAAAACCACACCCCCACAAGCGCGGGGCCGCGGCGCCCCGTTACACCCCAACACAACCACCACCAATCGTAACCCACAAAAAAATGTCCTGAACCAAAATTTTGACTGCGTATGGGGTGACCTGATCGCGGTTTACCCCCCTCTCTCTCTCTCTCCTCTCTCTCTCTTTCTCTCTCTCTCTCCTCTCTCTCTCTCCTCTCTCTCTTCTCTCTTCTCTCTCTTCTTCTCTCCTTCTCTCTCTCCTCTCTCCTCTCTCTCTCCTCTCTCTCCAAAATACAAACAAAAATCGAAAACTAATCTGTTAATTTTACCACAAAAACAACCCCCCACTATGGGGAAAAACTAAAACGTTTCAAAAATTTAGTTTTTTATATAAGAATTTTTTTTATATAGTGAAATTTTTCCAGTTATTCTAAAAGGTAATATGCATTTCGTTACAAATTCCACTGTATAGTGTGGTTCACGAATTTTCGCTGTTAGGAATAAGGAAGCTCCAAACTTTTTTACTGAGTTTAATTTTTTACTCGTAAACCCAAAAAAAAAAACACCCACACACACAACCAACACCACCCACAAACACCCACACCCACACACACCCCACACCACAAACACCCCACCCCCAACCACACAACGCACGCACCCCCGCCACGCAGACGCCCACCACGCACAGCCGCACGGAAACACCGCACCCCAACCAAACCCCCACCCCAACACCCCCCCCCAACACCCACAACCACACACAACACCACCCCCACACACACACACCACAACCCCCCCAAACAACCACGAAAACAAACTGCCGCGCGCCGCATTTTTTGTAATCTATCAACCAACCCTCCTTGCGGGTAAGTTGGTTGTTTATGTAAAGGTATGAAACCGAGGGAGTAAAAAGATTAAAATTCAAATATACTACCCCTCGCATTAACAACAACAAAGGTTTGTTTATACGGCAGTGGGGTTATTTATGAATGCATAACATTAAATTAATCTATTAATTGGCCGAAACCAGTTCCCCCCAGCTGCAAGCAGGGAGTTATTTTTCCCTGTAAGAGGCAACAATTGATATTCTGGGGCCTAAACTCTTTTTTTCCCCAACCTCCCTTGAGAATCGATTTCTTTTTCATGTTTCAAGTACCTTCGGGAATCGGTAATATTATTTTAGGCATTTTCCATATTCTGGAAAGAAACATAAGGCGACTGGAAAATTACTCTTCCGGAGGAAATATAGGGGAATTAAATGAACTGAATAATTATAGCGACAGAAATAATCTGCCTGGGGCTTAATATAGCAATTAAGAAAAATCTGACTTATATTACGCCAAAAATTGGTGGAATCGTTTTTTTCTAACTGAATTATTTTCTCTTCTTATCGCACAAGGAAAATAGCAAAACAGACGCCAGAGGTATTACAAGGGAGCTATAACAGTTTAATGAACTGATTTGTACTAAAATGTAATTTATTCTAAACAGTCCAACAAAACCATACGAAATAAACTACCATACACCGCATTGCCCACAAAAAAACATACGTGATTTTTTTTTCTTCCATTTTTTGTGATGGAGCATACCAGAAAGGTCCCACTTTTCCCCAACCACCCGAGAAAACAACTTGAAAACTACCGGCGGTACCTTTCGCAAATTTACTATTATGGCGCCACGGTATGTGAGACAACACAGTCAGTGGGCCCACTTGCCCCCCCCTTTTGCCCAGTAAGACCTAATTATTCAGTCATTTTTACATTTACCTCTCAACTAAAAACCCTATTTTGAGGTTGGAACGTCCAGCCAACCACAAACACAAGAGCCACTTGTACAATCCGAGGAAATATCTGGAAACAATTTTCAATTTCGCCAATATACGGATTACATATATCATATGAACACTTTAGGTAAAGGCAACATGATGTAGGTGTCACAATTATTAATGGATACAGGGCCGGAGTACATCTCAGGGGGCCGTTGCCTAGGAGGGTCCAATTTTTTGCACGGTTGGGCTGGCTGGACATTTCAGCTGTTTGTGACTGAGAGGATCGAATGCCAATTTGTGGGCTGAGATTGAGGCATCCTGTTTCACCGTTCTGTGGTAATGATCTAAACCTCCTGCTTGTAAGCTATTCCTCAATTTTCCTTGGTTTTCCTGTGGTTATGGATGGGGCCATTGTTTTTTAAAAAAAGATATACAAAAAAATAAGTAATGAATACATATTATAGTAGAGAAGGAAGGAAATAAATTTTGTTAATAAAACAAAAATGAGAGTAACTGGATAAAAGCAGAAAAATATAGGTTAATGATGATCAAATGGATAAAAAAATTAATTTAATTCTTAAATTAAAAATGAACCTCTATTCGTTCCTCCTGGCCCGTAATTCCGGCAAGGTCCCCACTGTGAGTTTGATAAGTTATATTTCAGATATGTTCATTTAAGTTACCCGTAAATAAAAATATCAGGGAACTGAGGAATAAAAACTAAAATAAATAACATTAAAACTTTATAATGTTAATGGTAGGATTTCTAACACTGAATTGTGATTCTGTGAAAAAGGCAAGCTGTTTTTACTATTTTTGCCTTCACGTTTACTGTGAAATCACTTTAAAAACAATCGTTTCCAAAACACTTTGTACTTATTTGCCAATAAAAACGATTGGACCGTCGTCATAAAGTCTCGTGAAAAATCGTACGAGAGGATGAATGAAAAACCCGTTTATGACTGCTGAGAGGTCATGAGTCCCAAAACAAACACCATAGAGGCAGCCAAAAAGCAATTCAACAGGACCACCATTTCTAAATACATATACGGGTTTAGCTTTCTGAATCGCGGCTCGGGCCCATGTCAGGCCCCTGCAGTGGACCACTCGGCTGACAACGCGGGAATGGCCAGTAATTCCGCCCACCGCGGGTATTTTTACTATAGTAAGCAATAATCGACCTCCCCAAAGGCGATTTAATCGTCAAATAAGTGGAAAAGTTCAAACCTTTTTAAAATCTTGCAGAGGCATGCGTAAGAGGAGCCTGATGGCCTTTGTCAGAGCGCGGAGGCGGCTTCGGAACCATGAGTCTTTTGATGCCGCTGTGCTGTTTTCTAGATATAATTTTTCACAGCATTAAGAAATTTCCAGTTTTCAGTGAAACTAACATATACTCCACATTTTAGGGGAGATATTTTTTGAATCTTAGCCCTCAACAGGCAGGCCGGTCCTAAAATAGACCGTTTTTTGCATATGGCGCTTAAAACTGATCAAGAGAACAAACCTATAAAGTCTTAAAAGAAAATGAATAAAAAAACAAGACTGGATGTGCCCCCCAAGATCTTGCCGATGTCCAAAGAGGGCTGTGGTGGTTGTTGTGTTGTGTGTGTGTTGTTGTGGGGCGTGTGGCCGCGCCGCGCGTGTTTGTTGTGTGTGTTGTGTGTGGGGTGTGTGTGTGTGTGTGTGCGTGTCGCGGGCGGCGCGCCGGCCCTGTTGGTGGTTGGTGTGGTTGGTGTGTGTGTGCGGTGTTGTGGGTGTGCGTGGGGGGGTGCGTGTTGTGTGGTGTTTGTGTGGTGTGTGTGTGTTGTGGGGTGTGTGTGTGTGTGCGTACGAGACAGCGATAATTTGTTATCTCTTTTTAATCCGATAATGTTTCTTCTTGTTATAGCCACGTGTTTTTGCTTTTCATTTTGGATCACTTTTTTAAACTTTTTTCTAATTCTGGCCTACCATATCTTGCACATTTTTTGATGTTTGAGTTTTCTTTTTGTAGAAACGTAAAAAGGCTGGAATGCCCCTTTGCATATGTATTATTAAATAGAATTTTTTTTTTTTGTTTTGCATATAACTTTTTTTCATGGAGCGTAACAAATATTAATGTACGTAAACAACATTTAATCAAAATATAAATACAAGCAACTGAGCTTGTCTGCCTTTTTCAGTTTTCTTCCTTGTGGAAAAGCTTAAAACAAACAGCCACTTTCAGATAAAATTTGAGATAATCCCGGGAAGTGGGCAGGCTTTTTTAGGCCAGATATTAATCAAGTGGAAAACAAATATAAAAAAATCTAAAAAAAGCAAAGTCTAATAATCTTTTTTTTTATAGTCATATAAATTTTGAAACTATGAATATATGAATAAAATTAATATTAGAAACCATAACCTTTACACATGCCACCGCACACAACACCAACACACCAACACACCACACACACAAACACACATAATGTGTAGTTTGTGGTTGGGAAATATGGAAACAGATAGGTTGGGGATAGGGGTTAAATTGTTAATAATAGTTTTTTTTTACCTAATCCTTTTTTTCTTGCATGTCCAAACACTCCTAGGTTATTTGGGTGTTTTTGGTGGTGTTGTGGTGTGTGTGTGGGTTGTTGGTGGTTGGGTGTGGTGGTGTGTGGTTGGTTGGTGGTGGGTGTGTGGGGTTTGTTGTTTTGTGGTGGGTGGGGTTTGGGGTTTGGGTGTTTTGGGTGTGGGTGTGTGTTGGTGGCCCGTGGGGGTGGGGGGGGGTGGGCGTTTGTGGGTGTGTGGTTTTGGTGTGGTGGTGGGGGTTGTGGTGGGTGGTTGGTGTTGTGGGGGGTGGGGTGTTGTGGGGTGTGTTGTGTGTTGGTGGTATTTGTTTTTTTTCGGATTTTAGGGAAGCAGGGGGTTGTCCATAAACCTTGTTCCAGTTGTTTTTCCCAGTGTAAGGCCTATACACACCCTTTTGTGAACTCCGCCAGCGGGCAGCTAAAGAAGCAAAAGTAGTTTTTTCAACAAGCAGCGGTGGGGGTGGTTTTATATTTATTGCAAGCGAAAATTAATAACTTTGGTTTTAATTTTGGCTTAAACAATATAAGTGAAAACGAGTTTATTCTGGCAATGGAAATATGAAAACATATTATTCGAAGACCACTTTTTTTTTTTTTTTTTTTTGGACAACTGAAAACGTTAGGAAACACATTTTTTCCCCCCCTTACTTTTTTTGAACAGGTGGGTTTCCCCCCCCCCCCTGGAAACCAATAACCCGAGGGTGCCTCTCTAAAGAGTTTTTTGGGGGGTGAAAACGGGAATTTAAATTTAAATATCCCCCCAATTTTGCCAACTTAAAAATCCCTGAAAATAAATTCCAAACAAATTCCCCCTATACCAAATTATATCTCGAGATTCACAAAAATGAAATTCCCAAAAGAATACAGAGAAAGAAAAAGAATTTACAAAAATGTTAAAGACATGCGCAAAGAGAACACAAAAGAGCCGATAAGGCCCAGTTTTTTGTTTTTAAAATATATTCCCTAAAATAACTCCCGACATAAGGGCCAATTTTCCTCTACACGGTTGCAAAGACAATTTCAAGCAAGATTTTTTTTTATAGAATTTTTAAAAAATGAAGGAGAGTTTTTTTGGCCTAATCATTGTTTTCTAATTACAAAGACTAGGTTTTTTTGCCAA
>NW_023661608.1:10000-17307 GCF_015228065.2 Penaeus monodon | reverse complement strand
TTTACTTTTTATTATATATATTTTATATATTATATTATATATATAAAATATATTTTATATAATATATTAATATTTATATATATTATATATATATATAATATAATATATATATATATATATATATTAAAATATTTATATATTATAATATATGTAATATGTATATATATATTATATTTTTAAAAATATATATATATATATATATATATATATTATATATAATAATATATATATATATATATGTGTGGTGTGGTGAATATATATAGCCTAAAAAACCCCACCTTTAAATTTTTCCCATCTGCCCCATACAAACAACTTTTATTTTTTGTATTTAAACTTTTCCAGGTTAGAGAAATAATAACCAAGGATTTATGATGAATTAAGTAGAAAAAATCCCCAGAGGAAATTTTTCGAGCTTTTTTTCACGTAAGACCCGTTTCCCCTTAAGATCAGTATATCCCTATAATTAAAACTATTCAAATACAAGTACGCACGAAACAGCCTAATAATTTCAAAAGTTTTCATTTATACAAATTCCCATCTTCTGTATAAGTTGAAAATGCCTTTTTGCATTTAGGGGTTCAATCATCAGTTTTAAGACTTTTCAATCACCCGCGTTTAAAAGGGCGAAAACATAGGTGAAAATCTTTTTTTTTAAAATTCTTAATGGAAATTTTTTAAATTTTTAAAATTTTACTCTAATTCTCCAAGCTGTTAACCAAGAAAGTCATTTTTTTAAAAGGGCCATTAAATGTAAAAAGGGCCTTATACGATTTTTCGTTAGAATGCACGTTCAAATAATTTTAAAAACCCAAATTTCAATTTTCATGTCGTAAAGGGATTAGTTATCGTGTATTTGAAAGCTTTAAAACGGAGTAAGTTATTAATACCCTTTTTTTAAAACTCATCTTACCCAACCGATGTTGTTTTTCCCCTTTTGTGGTGTGTGTGTGTGTGTGTTGTGTGGTGTTTAGGGGGTGTGTGTGGTGTATGTGTGTGTGGTTTGTGTGTGTGTGTGTGTGGTGTGTTGTGGGTGGGTGTGTTTGTGTGTGTGTGTGTGTGTGTGTGTGGTTTTTGTTGTGTGTTATGTGTATGTGGTGGTGTGGTTTTGTGTTTTTTTTTTGTATTTCTTCATGTTTGCAAGCTTTAAGTTGAATGTTGAAATGCGAAAATCTGAGCGAAAAAATGCAAACGTTTTAGTCAGAAAAGGGTTTTATTTTAATTGCAAAAACTAGAGAAAAAACGGAGGGTAAGAATAATAAACGATTAGAAAAAGATAAATAATCTAGAAAAAAAACCAATGATAAAACAAAATTCAAATTAACACATTATTACAACGGGCAATGTGAAAATCAAACAAAACCTTTGCTTTACGACCTAAGTTAAAATATCTGGTATACCTTTCTAAAAACCGAGTTTAAAAAATAGACAAATAAATTTAAAAAAAAACCACAAATTAACCCAGACTTTAAAAAAAAAACTTTTCACGTCGGGAAAACCTCCCACCAATATTTGATTTCCGTATGTATATTTACGTTTCTTTTTCCTCCTTTTTCCTTTCTTTTCCCCTTCAAAAGAAAACCCCCCCCAAAATCAAATCAGAGAAAAACCAGTTAATCCCGGCTATTATTTGTTTTAAAACCCAAACCCCTTTTATGTGCTTAAACTTTCCTCCTCACTTTTCAAATTGATATTGAGATAAATATATAAAATATATAATATTATATATTTTAATATATATTATATATATATATATAATTATATACATACACACAACGACACACACACACCACACACACACACACACACACACACACACACACACACATTACAAAACACATACAAACACACACACACAACACACACACACACACACACAAACAACACCCACACAATAATATATATAATATTATAATATATATATATATATATTTATATATATATATATAATTAATTTTTTTTTAATTATAAAATAAAATTAATATATATATATATATATATATAATTTTAATATATTATATATATATATATATATTACTCACACACAGATAAAAAGGGAAAGAACTCCACAATAAGAAATAAAATACGTATTCCCTTTCCCTTTTATTGTAGATTTTTTTCCTGAAACACACACCACACACACCACACACACCCCACACACCACACACCACACACCCCCACACATATAATATATATATAATAAATTATATATATATATATATTATATTTTAAAATATTTTATATATATTAAATATATTTTAATATATATATATATATATATATATAATTAAAATTATATATGTGTGTGGGTGTGTTGTGTGTATGGGGGTGTGGGGTGTGTGTGTGTGTGTGTGTGTTGTTGTGGTATAATGTATATATATATATATAAATAAAATTTTATAATATAATAATATATATATATATATATAGTGTTGTGTGTGTGTTGTGGGTGTGTGTGGTGGTGTGGGTGCGTGGTGTGTGTGTGTGTGGTATATATATATATTATATATTATATATATTTTTATATAATATATATATATATATAAATTATATATATATTATATATATATATATTATATATTATATATATATATTTATATAATATATAATATATATATATTAATAATATATACATATATATATATATATATATATATATAAAATATATATATATATATATATATGTGCTGTTGTGTTGTGTGTGTGTGTGTTGTGTGGTGTATATTAAAAATATGTGTGTGTTGTGTGTGTGTGTGTGTGGGTGTGTTGTGTGTGTGTGTGTGTGTGTGTATGAATATGTATATATATATATATATATATATTATATATATATATATATAAAATTATTATATTGTGGGTGTGTGTGTGTGGTGTGTGTGTGTGTGTGTGTGTGGTGTGTGGTGTACATATATATAAACAAAATAAAAAATATAAAACACAACCACCACCACACACACACACACAAAATACCAACACAACACTATATTTTTATATATATAATATTTATACACATGTCTGTTGAAATGTTTTTTATACTATAAGTTAAAACATAAATATATATAATATAATTTTTAAAATTATAATAATTATATTATGTATGAAATAATATATTTATATATATATATATAATATAATATATTATATATAATCATCATAAGGGCTAATGGACGGGGGCGCAGGGCCGCTTTCCCCCCCTTCGCTTCAGCCAGAGGATCCTCGGGCGAGTCTCCAGGCGGCACACGGCCCATCTTATTTTCCTCACGACGGTCTGTCGAGTCCCCCAAAGCCATGATCCCTAGGACGCCCCACAGGTCTCCCCCACCCGGGGGTGTCCGCAGAGAGACAACCGGTGGGAGGGTGCCATGGGGAGGCGAGTAGGGGCCCATATAGCCGATTTGGCGACCCCGGATTATGCAAGAAAAGGGTCCCATCCCAGTTCAGGTGTAACCCCCGGTTGACAGGGCCCTGCCAACTGTACCCTGACCGGCGAAGGGATTTGTTAAAAAAAAGCATCAAGGGAGACCCAAAGGGGCAGGATAGCGTCCAGGTTTCGTTCCATGAGCAAAACGGGAAAGTATAAAGGGCCTTGAAGACACGCAGTTTGGCCTTCTGCATGGGTACCGACATCTCCAACGCTCTTGTTGATCGAGTTCATGGCTCCTGTTGCCAGCCCAACCCGTTTTACTGACTTCCTGGTCGACAACCCCAGAAAGGTACGCTCCAAGGTAGTAAAATTTTCTGTGATTCAACGTCCCGCCGCAAGCATGGACGAATGAAGGGTTCCCCAACAGGCCCCAAAGTCCTGAATCTTGGTTTTGGTCAGGAGCCCTCTAAGCCAGGGCTTCGCCTCATTGCTAAAGCATCAAGAGCCGCCACAATGACTCCAAGGACTCAGTAGGATGGCAACATCGTGGGCAAAGTCAAGGCCCGAGACCTTAAAGGCCTGGGTTTTGCTCCGCATGACTTGGCTAGTAGCTCTCCCCATTTCCAGTCCAACAAGTGTTGAAAATTGGGTGCAAGGAACAGCCTGCCTCACCCTGAATTAAAGGAAAAATTTCGACATCCCCCCACCACACTTACAGCACTTCAGACCATATAAGGCTTGCTATCGGGCCCAATAATCTGGTCGGAATTCCCGAGCCTCAGGATCTCCCATCGATTTCCCCATGCACCGAGCAAAACGCCTTTTTGAGGTCGATGTAGGCTGCCAAGCAACCCCCGACCAAACTCACGACGGCGTTCACAATACCCAAGCGCTAGATACGGTTATTTTGGGGCTTGCCAGGAGAAATCCAGACTGCTCCGGTCTCTGGGGCCCCAGTAGGGGTTTCGGATCCGTTTCAGAAGAATGTGAGCGAGAAACCTTGCCTGGTATGTGAGCAGTGTAATGCAGGTAGTTGCTACAGTCCCATCGATCCCCTTTCCCTTCCAGAGAGGGATGACCACGCCCCTCACAGGTCAGGGGGGAAAGGTACCAGATGCCCAAAAGGCAGTCAGGACTGATGCAGGCCCCGAGCCATAGGTCACCCCCAGCCTTAGCAGTTCAGCAGGGATATCAATAGCCTGCAGCTTTTTCCCACCCTTTAGCTTGGAAATCGCCAGCCTAAACCCCTGTTAGGGTAGGAGGTTCCCCGTGATGGGGGTCCGGCAAGGGACTGAGACATCGCTTGATCCAAACTAAAATGTTGGGGGATCCACCGGTACAACTGTTCAAAAACTCAGCCCAACGTTCACGAACCCCAAAAATGATCGAGAGATCCCTCCACCCCTGTCGGACTGCAGTCATCTGTGAGGAGGCTTAGGGTTCAGTTTTCTCAGGGTTGGGAGGCAGGGGGAAGGTCATTTTCCCAAAAAATGGGCCCTTGACCCCTTCAGAAGATTTCCCATGAACGTTCCTTGCCCTTCTCAGCGGTTCCCAGCCCTACGCACCATGGAACACGAAGACTTGATTCCCATTTAGCCGAGCCTTTCGACACGTTTTTGTGGCTCTAATGTCTCCGGGAGATGGTATTCTGCCTTTTCTTTGGGCGTACCCAAGGGGCTCCCGAGTGCTTGAGTGTTACCCCTTTAAGGGCTCCCCCAGGCAACTGGGTCGTGGTTGCTGGTTTCTGAGAATGGTCAGAGCTGCCGTGGCGAACCCCCGGGCACACTCCTCCTCCCTTGTCTGTCCAAGTGAAACACCCTTTGGGGGCCAGGAGGGAGGGGAGTTTTGAAGTGGGGCCCCCAGGGTAGCCACAAGAGCCTATGGCGGTGCCACAGAACTCAGCATCCCGGAAACCCGCAGTTCTGGAGGCCTCCATGGTGCGACAGGAATGTGGTCGATTTCCTTTGGCACTGTACCCGTATCGCTGTACCAAGTCCAGCGATGCGAGTGGAGCGCTGGTACCCGGAGCAGAGATCCCATTTTTTGGGACCTAGCAAAGCCCGGAGGAAGGAGGCTTTTTTCGCTGCTGGGATCAGCTCCCGAGCCATGGGGGGCCCACAGACATCTCGTAGCCCGTCGGTCACAGCCGGATACCGATTGAAATCGCCCCCAGAACAAAGCGAATTCTGCCGGGGGGATCATCTGCCACAGATGGAGTTTGGTAGAAAGCCTCTTTACATCGGGTTTTTGTACTCGGTAGGAGGTTACAGCAAAAGGACATGAAGCCAAAAGCATGTTCGTCTCAAGCCATGATACGCTCACAAAAACCCGGGGTCACCTGAACCGCAAGGGGTGAAGTCGACTGGAGATGGCTAGGGGAACCCTGGAGGTGGTGACATCGCTGCGGCCGACCAGTAGTAGGTGTAACCCCCCCACATATCGTGCTGCTACCCGGGGTTCCACCTCTGAGAGGGCAGCCACCTCAACTCCCAGTCGCTTCATTCCCGCGAAGCAGAGGGAACCGCTCATCTGCCGCAAAAGGGCCGGATTTTTCCCAAACGCCTACCCCGGAAAAACAGCCTGAGGTTAAGCCCTTTGGGGGGTCACTGGGGCACGCCACCTCGCCCCCCCACCAACAAGCCCGATAAAGGGGGTTGGCAGGCTTGGGACCGCCTATCCACCTGTGGGGTTCCCGAGGGCTTTTCCCCCCCAAGCTTCATGGTGGGTTGGCCCGCCCGGGGGGAGGCGGGAGGTAACTCTCGCTCCAATCCTGCACCCGACATTTGCCCTCCCAGCGGGACCCACGCCGCCTTATTTTTCTGGGGGGGGGGGACAAACCCCCCCCCCCCAGCATTCCATTTTTCCAAGCGTTGCCCGAGGGCTTCGGGGGGGGGGGATGGCAAGGCCCACCCCCCCCGCGCCGCCCCCTTTCCCCCGGGTGGCTAGGGGGCGAGTTGGTCGAAGCCCGAGCGTGCCACACGCCCGGGGGGCCCTAAAATCCCTACCCCTGGGGCCCCCGCTCTCCCAGATCCCCCACAGATTTAGCCTGGGACCGCAAGGTACCCCGTTACCATGGGTGGCCACGAGGGGCATGCAGAAGTTTTAATGATGGGGAGGCTTTGGACCCGGCAGGGGGGACTTATGCGGAAACTGCTCCTTTTTCGCACTGGGAGCCCGGGGTGGAAAAACGAAGCGAGAAGGATGCAAGCACTTAACACATTAGGCTACCCCCCACGCTTCACATACCAGCACGTGAAGCACCCACCATATATATATATATATTAAAATTTTAATATATTATAATATAAAATGTATTAATATATATATTATATATATATATATATATATATATTTAAAATATATATATGTATATATATATAATATATAATATTATATATATATATATTTTTATTATTATAAGAGAGAGAGAGAGAAAGGGGAGAGAGGAGAAGAGAGAGAGAGAGAGAGAGGGAGAGAGAGAGAGAGAGGGAGGGGAGGGGGGGAGGGGGGGGAGGAGAGAGGGAAGAGAGGGGCGGAGGAAGAGGAGAGAGAGAGATAGTATATATATATATATATATATATATAATATATATATATTGCTATATAATATATATAGTGATAATATATAATATATTATATATATAAATATATAATTACAGAGAGAGAGAGAGAGAGAGAGAGAGAGAGGGAGAGAGAGAGAGAGAGAGGGAGGGAGGGGGGGGAGGAGTGGGTGAGAGAGAGAGAGAGGAAGGGGAGGAGAGAGAGAGAAGAGAGAGAGAGGAGAGAGAGAGAGAGGAAAGGGGAGAGAGAGAAGAGAGGCCACGGTGACAAGGTTTGAGATCGGACCCATGACAATTGAGTCCAGATTCCCAGATCACTGTTCCTTCAAAATTTCCCTTCGATTTCCTACAGGTAACCCGATCAGGAATACGGAAGCCACAGTTAA
>NW_023661607.1:0-17308 GCF_015228065.2 Penaeus monodon | reverse complement strand
AGGAAAGTATCATTCATTGGGAATTTTGCTGAAGCCATTTCTTCCCTCCCAAAAGCCCTGAGAAAGCTGATTCCTAAGCCCCCGCAGTGCAGCAGTTTGTTAGCGATGGAGGATCATTCAGATTATGTTGGGGTTTGTGAACGTTGGGTGAGTATTTTGAGCAGTTGTCCCGGGTAGACCCCCCAAAGTTAGCTCGGATGCAAGCGATGTCACAATATTTGTCCCGACCCCCCTAGCGGGGAACCTCCTCCCTAACAGAGGTTAGGATGGTGATTTCCAAGCTAAAGGTGGGAAAGCTGCAGGCATATGTGAACCCTGTGACTTCTAAAGGGGGGGGGTGAACCTAGGGCCGGGGCTTGCATACAGTCTTGATTCCCACTGGCATCTGGTACCAAACCCCCCCCCTGTTGGTCACCCTCTCGGAAGGGGAGGGGTCTTTGGGAACTGTAGCAACTCCCGTGGATTACACTTTTTCCTAGGATACCAGGAAAATTTTTCGCCCACTTTCTTCTAAAAACGGATCCAAACACCTATAGGCATCAGAGACCAGAGCAGTCGGTTTCACTCCGGGAAGTCCACAATGACCGAATACTAGTGCTTTGAGTAATTGTGGAACGGTGTATGAGTTTGGTGGGTTGTTTGCAGCTACATCGACCCAAGAAGGTGTTTGATCAGTGCACAGGAATGCTAGGGGAAACCTGAGATCGGGGGGAATTTCCCAAATGCAGATTTTTTGCCTAATAGCAACCCTTTTATATGGTATGAAAGTGCTGAAAAGTGTGGGGGGGCTGTCAAACTTCTTCCCTGTTAATTCGGGGGGTGAAGCGGGCTTTTTCCCTTGCCCCAAATTTTTCACACCTGTATGGACTGGATAATGGCAGAGCTACGAGCCAAAGGGCAGTGTGGCGGCAAAACTAGGCAATTCAAGCTCAGATCTTCTTTGCCGATAGTTTTCTATCTATTGAGTCCCGGAGTCACGGTGGGGTTTTTATACAATTAGCAAGAGGGTTTTAAACCCCTTTGGCCCAGAGGTCTCCGACCAAGACCCAAGATCAGGGCTTTTGGGGGCCCCGTTTGGGGAACCGTTCAGTGATCCATCTTGCAGGGGACGTTGAAGTTTCAGGGGCATAGCCCTATCTCGGGGGTCAGGCCAAAAAGTCAGTAGCGGATTGGTTGGAACAGGGGTAGAACCAATCAACAAGAGTATTTTGGGGATGTCGGTACCATGCAGAAGGGCCAAAACGTGTCAGCCCTTTATACTGCCAATTTTCTATGGAGGGAAACCGGATGCTATAGTGCCCTTGGGTCTCTGTTGTCTTGATGCCTTTGTAACAATTATTTTGCTGGATCAGGGGGTACTTTGGGCAGGACCACGTGGAAAGGATTGGACCGTTATTTGCATAACCGGGTCCCCAAAACCCGGGCTTGGGGGCCAAATCTTTTCCCCTGGGGATGACCCTGCCATCAGGCGTTTTTTTGTGAGAAACCCTGGGGGGAGGGGGCCCCTGGGGGACGACCCGGGGGTCATGGCTTGGGTAGCTCAACGGACCCGTGCAAGGAATTAAGAGGACTGAGGGCCGCCTGGGGGCTCGCCCGAGGATCCTTGTGGTTTTGGGAACGAAGGGGGATCGGCCATGCGCCCCCGGGCTACCCCCCTTATATATGATGTACACACACACCACACACACACCCACACACACATAACACATAATAATTAAATTATATTATATCCTCCCTATCACATTACTTCTATTATCTATTTATCTCCCCATTAACCCAACTGTCTATCTCTCTCTGAATTTTGTGTTTTCGATGCATAAAGCATAGCGTGTGAACCACAAACTAACTCTTCCCATTTTCCTCTAATTCCCTTTAAGAACTTTCGTCACTCATCATCTTATCCTTTGTTTTTTGGGCCTAAAGGGGGAGGAACTCAAGCTGTTTAAAAGCCCCATTAGCAAATTTTATCTTTTTGGTTTATTTGGGCAAAAATTTTCGGGAAAAGAAAGGACTTTATGTATGTGAAAATAAGGCGTTGTTAGTCATTTTTGAATTTTTTTATTTATATATAAATTAATAATATATATATTATAATTTATATATATAATTATATAATATATATTATATATATATATATATATATATATATAATTATATATAGTATTATTGTGTGTGTGTGTTTTTGGTGTGTGGGTGGGTGTGTGTGTGTATGTAGGAGTATGTAATAAACATTTTATTAGTAATATTAACAAAATATATAATAAATAAATTAAAAATTTAATAATAGTAATGGATATTAGATATGTATATGTTATATATATATATATAAATATATATATTATTTATTTTTATATTTTAATATATATTTTAAATATATTATATTATATATACGTGGTGTGTTGTGTATATATATATAAATTATATTATTATAATATATAAAATTAATATAATATATAATGTATGTATATATATAAATACTATATAATAATATTATAATATAATATATATAAATTATATATTATAATAATATATATTATATAATATACGGTGTATGTGTGTATTTTTATATATATAATATATTATTATAATATATATATATATAATGTATATATAGTATAAATAATATACAGTGTATATGTAGTGTGTGTGTGTGTGTGGTTATATATATTTATATTATAAAATTATTTTATATATAAAATATAATATATATATATAATATAATATGTCGTGCTTGGGAAATTTCCCAAGCCCCGCGTTCGGATGCTCCAGCCAAGTGTGGAATCCCCTTTTTTTAGATGCGCGAGGGTCCAGGGGTTAGAGAATGGGCTCCGCCCCTCAAGGACCCGAGTTTCAATCCTCGCCGGGGCGTCGTAAAAATGCCTGCGCTCTGACAGCTGCCTCGAGCCCGATTCACGGCGAGAAAATGACTATGACATGAGAAGTCAAACGCATTTTGTAGGGAAAAGTCGCTGACGTGAAAGGAGAGACTCCCAAATACTTCTAAAACTAAAAATGAAGGGGCCGTTTTCCTGAGTGGAAAAATGGTTTTTTTAAAAAAAAAAGAAAAAAAAAAGTATATAATATATTATAAAATATATATATTAATATATATATATATATATAATATATAATATATATACATTTTACACACGCAACTTTTTTTTTTGTGTTGTGTGTCTGTCACTATTATGGGTTTATTGACATTATATATATATATATATATATATAAAATATATTTTATATATATATAATATATTATATATATACAAATATATAATAATAAATAATATATTTATAATATATTTTTATATATATATATATATATATATATAACCGAGCGGAGACCGTAAGGAAAATATGTATATTCAAAAATAATTTATTATTTCTCATTTATGAATTAATTTTTGAACATCATATTTCACAATATAAAATTTTGAGCTGAGGGGCCTGATAAAAAAAAAAAATAAAATAATAAAAAAAAAAAAAAAAAAAAAACATTAAATCGTCATTTCTCTCAGTAATAGTAAAATATAACTTGTTTTGTCCTTTAAAAAAGGTTTTGTAAAAGGTGTTTTTATATAATTACAAAAAAACATGGGTTCCCTTTCAAATATTGTTTTAAAAAGGTTAATCGAAAAACTCCCCGAAAAGTTTTTATAAAAAATTTTCCCCAGGAACTATCTCTAAAAAAAAAGGAAAATAAAAAAATGTTATTCCAAAAATCTAATACATTTTAAAACCTTATCCCAAATTAAAACTGCTTAAAAAAACCCCTTTTGTTCAGAAATGCATCGATATGTACAAAAAATCTCTCGTAGTTGCATGAAATATCTAGGATATAAAGCCTTTTACTGAACCCAGACTAGACCACATATGTAGCACTGTCGGGATGCCATATCTTTTGGAAAAATTAAATTTAAAATCCACCCGTGTCAACAATATTAAACCCCGGGAATTTCTTATTTGAGTCTGGCCATGTAAATTTTGAAATGGCACAATTCATGATATATATTTTTTTTTTTAATTTATGTATAAGATCTTTTTATCTCCCATCTAAGAAATCTTTTTATTCATCATCATTTTCTATCAATCCTCTTTCTCTCGCTCTCTCTGCCTATCTATCATCTTTTATTATTTATCTTTTTATCATCTATTACTATTTTATTCTCTTTCTCTCTCTTTTTTTTCATCTCACTCTCTCTCTCTCTCCTCCTCTCTCTCTTTTAAAATTTTAAAATATTATATAATATATATATAATATAATATAATATATATATATAAATGGATATATTATATATATAATAATAATATATTATAATGGATATATATTAATAATATATTATATAATAAATAAATTATATGTATATATATATGATATATGTATGTCTATTCCCTATCTATTAACTCCCCTAACACCCTTTTTACATCTATCTATCTATTATCTATCTCTTTTATCTATATATTGTCCATTATACAAAAACCGAATAAAAAGCTTGTGATTCTTAACACCATACTCAATATCGGGTCTTAAGGGAATTATTATACTTTTTGTCCGGGTAAGACAATAAACGGCCCCTGGGGTTCCCTTGAAAAAGGATACACCCTATTTCCCCCCTTACCAGGGTTGCGGTGAAACGTCGCCAGGGCAGTGGATATCTGGGAAAACCCTTCAGTTTATTTTTACGGGTTTTTCCCCAAAATAATATGTCTGGCGATTACAGTGTAATTTTTTTTTAAAAGCGGCAGGATAGGTCCTCCTAATTTTGGAGAGCGATTTGGGAAAAGGAGCCGGGGGGGTTTCCACTAAATTTTTAATTTTTTCCCCTGACAAACCTCTACCCCAATGATTAAATACAGAAACATAATTCTCCAAACCCCCCCCTCGGGGGTTACAAGGGGCGCGTTAGTTATGGGCAACCGGGGTGCAATGTTAACATGCTTTTGGAAGAAAAAGAAGATAAAAAAAAAACAGGCCAATTAAAAAACAATTAAAAATGGGAACGTGGAACGAAAGGGGAAAATGAAAGAGATGGGTAAATTACATCTGTCTGTGAAATGGTAGATAAAACATTAAATCTAGGAATAATGGACCAATGGAAAAAGTAATGGAAGTTTCAAAAAAAAGAAAAAACATTTTTTTCGGGAAAAAGAAAAAGGGGAAATATAGTCACGGAGTGCTATGATTCTCACAAAAAAAAAACTGAAAATGCACAAATTGGGGTACAGCCCAAAAAATGATCGCTTTTTTAAAAGTCAGAATACAAGCAAAACCTATAATATTGTTTTATCAATGCTCGCCCCAACCCAATATTGCAAGTGATGAAGAAATGGAAATTTTTATAACTCTCTCCAAATATTTTAGACACAATCCCTAACAAGGTGTAAAAAAATCATGGGAGACCCAACGCCAAAGTAGGAAAAAATAATATAAAAATTCCCCGTGGAAAATTCCCCCTTTGGGATATAAATAAAAGGGGTAAAGATTTTGAGAATTTGTGTACAAAAAATTTATTATAGCCAATACATTTTTCCAACACCCCCCAAGACCTTGTACAGTGGTTTTCACCAGAAAAAAGAACCGCAACCAAATTACTCATTGGCAAACCCAAAAAGGAAAGTTGCAAAAAAAAATTCCCAAAAAAAGACCTGGTGCCGCTGAACAGTGACCACCAACTACAACTATCGATTTTTTAAAATAAGACTAAAAAAGATGGGCCCCCAAACACACTCTAAAGTCGACAAAAAATTTTTTGATAACAATTACAAAATTGCAGTGTCAAAAAAAATTTAAATTTACTCAGCAATTGAAGATGATAAACCCAAAATGGTGTGAGAAGAAGGAAAAGAACCCCTGTGAGCACTGCTAAAGAAACTATCGCCAAAAAAAAAAAGAAAAATTTCCCCCCGGGATATCTGAAAAACACTAAGTAAAATTGAAACAAAAGATGTTTAAAAAAAAAAAAAAGGTATCAATAATCCTTTTTAAAAGTAATTACAAAAAAAAAAATAAAAAAATTAAAAGATTATGCGCCCAAGAAAGGGAAAAAAATATTTAAGAACTTCCCAAGAATAAAAAACTGTTCTATCAATAGACAAAAAAAAGAACTTACCAGGGTAAAAAACATCACACAAAAATTTAAACCTACAATGGACACTATCAAAATAAAGATGGACTTGTTTTTGTGAGGGAAAAAGAGTCAAAGATAGTGGAATCAAATTTTCCAACTTATACAAAAGAATAAAGATCTAACAACAACAAAATTAGACTAAATGACAGCGAGGATGAATTTTTTTTAAAGCACCCCATGCTGGAGAGTTATAAAACCCATAAAAAAAGAAAGAATAAAAAAGAGCCCGGAATAGATGAAATAACAGCGAACTAATTAAGAACGGGCAAAAGTTTTTATACTTTCAAAACTTGTAAAAAAAATATGGAATGAAAAAAAAGGGCCCAGAAGACTGGGTAAAATCAGCTTTACCCCATCCCTAAAAAAGGTGACGCACCCCAATGCAACAAAAAAGGGACAATTCCCTTAAAAAGTCACCACAAAATTTTTTTGAAAATTATTGCTAAAAAAAAATGAAGTTGAATTAAGAGAAAAAATTGCGACGAACAGGGGTTTTTCGCCCTGGAAAAGGAAAATTTTAAAATTGATCATAGAAAAAAACAGAGAACATCAAAAAGCCTATACCGGTTTCATCGATTTTGAAAGTTTTGATACTGTTGATCACAATATCCTCTGGAATAAATTACGATTGAGGTTTCCAAAACACATCCCCCTTTAAAAAAACCCTTTGTATGCCCAACAAAAGCAGCTGTAAGAACCATTAGGGTTAACAGAGGGTTCGAAGTCAAAAGGAGTACGACGGGGTTTGCATTCTGTCTCCGCACCTTTTTTAATATATATCTGAAAAAATTTATAGAGGGCTCTAAAAATTTTTTAAAGGAACTGTGGATTTTGGGGAAAAAAATACAAATCTGAGGTACGTGATGATATATTTTTGTTTGCCAGGTATCAGAACACAACAACTACTAGATAAGTTAGAAAAGAAGCAAAAAGGGCGGCTTGTTTCAAATGCCAAGAAAAAAGATCAGAAGTTTAAAAGATAACGGCAATGAAAAAATATGAACATTTTACAATCAATAAATGTTTTGGGGAAAAATGTGAAAGATTTTCACTTATTTTGGAGCTGTTTTAACAAATAATATGATGTTCACCGGAAAAAAAGAAAATTACATTCCCAAAAAGCGCCAAAATGTCTCAATAACTTGGGAAAGCCCGAAGCTTACCTTACGGACAAAGCTGAGGTTTTTGAACTATTTTCCCCAATTGCATAATGGTTCTGATTTTGGGGTGTTGAAGTAGATAGACAAAAAAAAATCAATAGTTTTGAAAGGGTTTTACAGACGAGACTGCGTATTGCTGGACAAGAAGAAGACGAATGATGAAGTGCTGAGAAAAAAAAATTGTGGGGCGATGTTGGGACTTTTGAAAAAAGGGAAATTAAATTTATTGGCATGTAATGAGAAGTAAAAGATTGAGAAAACTTGGACGGGGAGGGTGATGGGAAACAGAGGAAGGGGGCAAACCGAAGACAAGCTGAGCGCAATATCAAAGATATTTCGGGCGTCGATGGACAAGTGGAAAGAAAAGCGAAAGATCGAGTTAGTGGGAAGGATGGTGGGGGCCAGGGCTGCTCAAACAGAGCATACCTTTTTGATAGATAACCTAAATGACAAAACTAGTAAAACATAAGCAAAAACCGTTCCTCTTGTCTTCCTTCCCTGTAGGTTTAACAAAGGGAGAAGCTTTTGTACATATGAGGCTACTTCGTTTAACATCAACTTGAAAACCCAGGGTTTTTGGGTAAGAGCTTTAAATGTTATAGGATAAACGTGATTTTTCTGGGTGTGTGTGTTTTTTTTGTGTGTGTCTGTGTGTGTGTGGGGGTTTTTTTGTGTTGTGTGTGTTGTGTGCAAATTCGTGGAATTAAAAGTCATATATAAATAGATAGGAAAAAAAAAAAATAGATAAATAGATAGAATTTGGGTAGATAATTTTTATTTTTAAAATAGAAATAATACATAAAAAAAAAAAATATATTTTATATATATATATATATATTATATTTATATATATATATATATAAAATATTTAAAAAATATTTATAATATATATATAAATTTTTTTTTTATAAAAATTTTTATTAACTTTAAAAAATATTATTAATATTAAAATTAAATTTTTTATTTTAAAAAACCAAAACAAAATTTCCCTAAATATTTAAAGAAATAAAAATAAAATATTTAACACCCCACCCCGCAACAACAGCAAAAAAAAAAAAAAAATAATCCGGTATCCCTTTAAAATTTTGGTTAAAAGGGGGGGGGAGGTTTGTTTAAACCAATAAAAAAAAAAAAATTGTCAAAAAAAAACTTAAAAAAATTTTTTTTTGGGGAGGGGGGGGGAGGGAAAAATTGTTATGTTCCCTTTAAAAATTTGATTTTTTTTTCGGTTTACAAAATTAGCTTTATTTTCAAAAACTTAACAAAACCCTTTTTTCCCTTACTTAAAAATATTTTATATTTATTTTTTTTTTTTTTTTTTTATAATTCTTTAAAAAAATAAAAATTAAAAATAAAAAAATAATAATTTAGATGTAATAGATGTTTAAAAAAAATTTTAGGGTAAAACGTTTTAGTAATAGTAATGGGGAAAATCAATAATTTTTTAAAAAATAAAAAAAGAAATTGATGGTTTTTTTAATTAATGAGTATAAATAAAATTTTGTTTGTAAGTTGGTTTTGATAAATAAGAAATCTTTGAATAAAACTCTTCCCCAAAAACACAAACCCAAAAAACCCCCAAAAACCAAAAAACCCCACAAACCCCCAACCCTAAAAAAAAAAACCCCCCCAAACCCCCCCCCCCAAAAAAACCCCAAAAAAACCCCCAAAAAAAAAGTTTTTTAAAATTTTTAAAAAATATTTTAAAAAAATTTTTATTAAAAATATATCCCGGGGGCCTGGGGGGTTTTTTTTCTCAAATTTACGCCCCCAATTTAGTTTATTGGTCAAACCCCAGGGTTTTTGGGGAAGGAAACCCCCCTTTCCTCTCCTGGGGGGGCCAATGCCCATAGTCGGTCCCCCTAAAATGGGGTTTCAAAAAGGGCCCCATTTTGGGAAAGGGTGGGGACCCTACCCGAATTAAATCACAAATAAAACTCATTAAAAATCTGGGAAAAGGGGGTTTTCCTGTCCTAAAAAAAAAAAAAAAAAAAAAAAAAAAAAAAAAATTTTTTTTAATTTTTTTAATTAAAAATTTTATTTTTTTGGGGTTTTTTTTTTTGGTTTTTGGGGGGTTTTTGGGGTTTTTTTTTTTTGGTGATGAAATGGTTATTTTTTAATTTTATAAAATATTTTATAATTTTTTTTTTTATTTATATTTTTTTAAATATTTAAAATTTTAAAATTTTTTAAATTTTTTAATTTTTTGTTTAAATTATTTTTTTAATTTTTTTTTAAAAAAAAAACCAAAATTTAATTTTTATACCCTTTAATTTTTAAATTTTTTTTAAATTTTTTAAAATAAAAAAATTTTTTTTTTAATTTTTTTAATAAAATTTTTTTTTTATTTTTTTTAAACTTTCAACCTAAAAAAACACCCCCCAAAAAAAAACAACCCCCCCCCACCCCAACTAATTTTTTTAAATTATAAAAAATTTTTTTTTTTTTTTTTTTTTTTTTTTTTTTTTTGTTTTTTTTTTTAAGGGCAGTTTCCCCCCGGGAAAATTCTTTTTTTTCTTTTTACTTTGGGGGTTGTTATCCCTTTCCTTTTTCCCCAAAGGGGGGTTTTTTTGGAACACTTCCATTTTTTTGGGAAAGATGGGTTTGGAAAATGGGGGGAAAAGAGGGGTTCCTCCCAAGGGCAATGGGGGCTCTAACCCGTTTGGGTTGGCCCTTTTTTTTAAAGGCCACCGGGCCTTTTTTTTGATTTTTTTTATTTTTTTTTTTTAAAAAATTAAAAAAATTTGTTTTTTGGGGTTTTTGTGGTGGGGGTGTTTTTGGGGGGGGGTTTTTGTGGTGTGTTTGGATGTTTTTGGGGTTTTTTTTGGGTTTTTTTTTTTTGGGGTTTTTTTTTTTTTTTTATTATTTTAAGGGTTTTTTTCCGTTTTAATTTTTTTTTATTTATTTTTTTTTTCCTTTCTTTTTCCCCCCCCAAAATTTTTCCTTTTTTTTGGGATTTTTCAAATTTTCTTTTAAATTTTTTAAATTTTTTTTTTTAAAAACAAACCCAAAAGGGTTTTTTCAAAATTTTTTTTTTACTTTATTAATATTTTTTTTATCTCTTTAATCCAAACTTTTTTTTTTTTTAATTTATTTAAAAAATTTTTAAATTTTTTTATTTTTAAATTATAAAAAAAAATTTATATAATTTTTCCCCGTTTGTTGGGAAAAAAAAAACCCCCCCCCCCCCCCTTTTTTTAAAAAAATAAAAAAGGAAATTTTTTTTTAAATTTTTAAAAGGGTTTTTTCCCCCCCCCCAAACCCCAAAAAAAAAATTTTTTTTTTTTTTCAATTTTTTTTTTTTAAATATTAACCTTTTACCCCCCCCCCCTTTTCCAAAATTTAAGGGTTTAAATTTTTTTTTTATGTAAATTTTGGGGGCTTTTAAAAAAAATTCCCTCTTCCTTTTATTCTTTAAAATATTTCCCAAATTTTTTCGGGTTTTTTTAAAAAAAAAATTTATAAAAAAAATTTTATTTTTTTATTTTTTTTTAATTTGGGGAAGTTTTTTTAAAAAAAAATTTTAAAAAATTTAAAAAAAATTTTAAAATTTTTTAAAAATTTAAAAATTTTTTTTTTATTTTTTTTTTAAATTTTTTTTTTCCTTTCCCAAAATAATTTTTTTTAAAACCCTTCATTAGATTTTTTTTTTTCAAAATTATTTTTAAAAACTGATTTGCAAAAACCCGTTTTCCCCCCCCAACCCCCCAAAAAGAGAAAACACCCCCAGGGAAAAACCCCCCCCCCAAAAAAAGTAAAAGCCAAAAATTTAAAATTTTTAAATCCCCTTAAAGGTGAAAAAGAGTTTTTAAGAAAAGCTTTTTTTTTTTTTTTGGGGAAAAAAAAGGGGGGAAAGGTTTTTTTTATTTTAATTTTGTTTAAGGATATTTACAAAAGGATTATTTTTCCCCCTTATCCCCCCATTTCCCACAATAAATTTTTTTTTGTACAAGTTTGTAAAAGAAGTTTTCAACATTTTCCCCAGCATTTTAAAATTAGTTCTGCTTTTTTTCTTTAATCCGGGGCTCTTTTTTATTTTTATTTTTATGGTTTGAAATTTCGCCCAGCAGTGGGGGTTTGCTTAAAAAAAAATTATCCTCGCGTCTTTGAGTTAATTTAAGTTGTTGTTAGATCTTTATTTTTTTGTATAATTTGGAATAATTTTGTTTCCCATCTATCTTTGACTTCTTTCCATACATAAAACAAGTCCATTTTCAGTTTGATAGTGCCCATTGGGGTTTAAAAATTTCGTGTGAGTTTTCTCCTTGGTAGAGTCTTAGTTGTCTTTTGATAGACATTTTTCAATCCTGGAAATGTTTTTTAAAATATTTTTCCTTATTTTGTCGCAAAATCTTTGAATTTTTGTATTTTTTTTTGTAAATTATTTTTTAAACGGATTTTTGATACCTTTTTTATTTTAAGCATTTTTGTTTAAATTTTCACTTAGTTTTTTTTAGTACCCAGGGGGAATTTGTCTTTTTCTTTTTGGGATAGTTTTTTTAGCAGTGTCAAAAAGGGAGTTCTTTCCCTTCTTTCACAACTCATTTGGGTTTTTTATCATCTTCAATTGATGAGTATTTCAAATTTTTTACATGAAATTTCTGAAATTTGTTATCAAGAGTTTTTGTAGTCGAGTTGGGGGTGGGGTTGGACGCTCTTTTTTGAGTCATTTTAAAGTGAAGTTGGTTGGTGGTCACTGTTGCAGTCGGCCCCAGGTTTTTTTGGAAATTTTTTTATGCAATTTTCCCTTTTTTGGTTCAGCACAAGTAGTAAATTTTGGTTTGGTTTTCTTTTGTCTGGTGAAAACCCACGTGTAAAAGGTCTTGGGTGGTGTGGAACAATGTATTGGCTTAAAACTAAAATTTGTACTACAGAATTCAACAAATTTTACCTCTTTCATTTATATTCCAAGGCCCAAATTTTCCACAGGTGAAATTTTTTATATTTTTTTTCCTATTTTGGCTTTGGGGTCTCCATGATTTTTTTTTACACCTCTGTTAGGGATTGTGTCTAAAGACTTGGAGAGATTAAAAAAAAATTTCCATTTCTTCACACTTGCAATATGGTGGTGCGTAGCTTTGATAATTAAATTATGATTTTTGTTGTTTTTGACTTTAAAATCGATCATTTTTTGGGCTTTTACCAATTAGTGATTTGCAGTTTTTTTTTGTGAGAAAATAGCAAAACCCGTGACTATAATTTCCCTTTTCTTTTCCCGAAAAAAAAAATGTTTGTTTTCTTTTTGTTTTTAAACTTCCCTTACTTTTCCAAGGTCTCACTATTCCTAGTATTGAATGTTTTATCATATTTTGTTACAGAAGATGAATTTTCCCCTCTTTTATTTTCCTTACGTTCCAGTTCCCATTTTTTAAGTGTTTTTTAATTGGGCCTGTTTTCTTTTATCTTTTTTTATCTTCCAGATGCAGTTTAAAATTTTCAGCCTGGTTTCCCAAACTAAAG
The DNA here is from genome assembly GCF_015228065.2 of Penaeus monodon. Taxonomy (NCBI): domain Eukaryota; kingdom Metazoa; phylum Arthropoda; class Malacostraca; order Decapoda; family Penaeidae; genus Penaeus; species Penaeus monodon. The sequence goes on along the minus strand of NW_023661607.1, from coordinate 4,560 downwards.
GCCCCTTGATACCCACGCGAGGGCGATGTGGTATGTTACGTTTTTGTATTTTAACATTGGGTAGAGGTTTTAGGGAAAAAAAAAGTTGATGGAATCCCCCAGGCTCCTTTTCAATCGCGTCTCCAACTAATTAGGAGGACTATCTCTGCCCCTTTTAAAAAGTTACACTGTAATACGCCCGAAAAATTTTTTGGTAAAAAAAGTAATCAGAAATGAAGGGGTTTTTACCCGAAACCATGCCCCGCTGCCACAGTTCACCCCAACCCTGGTTAGGGGCTAATAGGGTGCATCCCCGTTCAAGGAACCCTAGGGGGCAGTTTATTGTTTACCCAGGGACAAATATATAATAGAGTCCCTTTAAAACCCGATATTTATATGGTGTTAAAAATCACAAGCATTTTTATTCGGTTTGTATAATGGACATAATAGATAAATAGAATAGATACATGATAGATAGATAGATAAAAGGATAGTTAGGGAGTATAGATAGATAGGTAAATAGACTAATATAACATATATAAAAATTATAAATATATGTAATATATATAATAATATTATATATATATCCATATAAATTTTATATATATATATATATATATTAATATCCAAAATATATATAATATATAATATATATATATTTAATATTAAAATATATATATATATATATATAGAGAGAGAGAGAGAGAGAGAGGAAAGAGAGAAAGTAAGATAGAGAGAAAAAAAAGAGAGAGAAAGAGAGATAGGATAGATAGATAGAAGTAAATAGATAGAAAAAGATAGATAGATAGATAGAAGGAAGGAGAGGAGAGAAAAAGAGATTGATAGAAAATAGTAGATGAAAAAAACAGTATGTTATAGATGGGAGATAAACAGATCTTATAATAGAATATAAAAGAAAAATATGTATACAGAATTTCCCTTTGCAAAATTTTAAGGCCCAGACTCAGAATAAAGAAGTTGGGATATTAATAGTGTTGAGCACGGACTGGATTTTAAAATTTTTATTTTTAAACGATTGGGATCCTGATCTGTGCTACAATGTGGTCTAGTCGGGTTCAGTAAAAGGCATTTTTTATCAGCTAGATATATGCATGCAAACAGAGAGATTTTTGACATATACGAGCATTATTTAACAAAAGGTAGTTTATAATGCAGTTTAAATTTTAATAAGGTTTAAGTGTATTAGATTTTGAAAAACATTTTTTATTTCTTTTTTTATAGGGGGTAGTTGTGGAAAATTTTTATAAAAGCTTTTTGGGGGGTGTCGATTAACCCTTTTTAAAACAAAAATTTGAAGGTAATCCTCAGTGTTTTCTGTAATTTATAAACACCTTTACAAAGCCTTAAAACAAGGACAAAGATAGTTTATTTTTTTAATACTGAAGAAAAAGAAGATTTTAAATTTTTTTTTTTTTTCAATTTTTTTTATTATTTTTTTTTTTTTTACAGTGACTTCGCTCAAACTTTATAATGGAAATATGAGTTCAATAATTTAATATAAATGGAAAAATATTAAGTTTTTTTGACATAAACAATTTATTTTCTTTCAGGTCTCCGCTGTGTTTTTTATTTATATATTATAGTATATAATATATTATATAATATTAAATTTTATATATATAATATGTAATATTTATATATATATATATATATATAATATAATATTATTAAAATATTATATTTAATGTAGAAAACACCCATTAGTGAAGAACACACCACAAAAAATGTGTGGTGTGTACATAGTATATATATTAATATATATATTATATTATATATTAATATATATTATATATATATAATATATATCTTTTTTTTTTCTTTTTTTTTTTTCAACAGCCATTATTCCACTGCGAAATCGGCCCTCTCTTTTCATTTTTTTGAGAAGATATTTGGCAGTCTCACCCTTTGTCACGTCGCGACTTTCCCAGGGGAATGCGTTTGACTTCCATGTCGATATGTCTTTTTCCCGCTGAGATCGGGCTCGAGGCAGCTGTCAGAGCCAGGCATTTTTACGAGCCGCGGCGAGGAATGAACTCGGGTCCCTTTGGGGGGCCCCCCCGGGGCCCCGTGCCTAACCACTGGGCCATCGCGGCGTCTAAAAAAAATGTGATTCCCCCTTTGGGATGGGGCAGTCTCGAACCGGGTCTTGGGGAAATTTCCAAGGCACGAAAATAATATATAATATATATATAATATATAAATAATTATATTAATAATATTAATATTATAACACCAACCCCCAAAACAACATACAAACAGGTATTTTAATATTATACATATTAACAATATATAATATATAAATAATAAAATATTAAAAAAATAATTAAAAAAATAAAATATATACAACACACGAAATTTTTAATATAAATAAATAAAAATATATTAAAAATTAAAAAACATACACACGTTATATATAATTATAAAATTAAAAATACACAAAAGTATATATAATAATAAATAATAATAAAAATTATAATATAAAATATAAAATAAAAAAACATATACACACTACACATAATAAAATTTTAATATATAATAATTTAAAATAATATAAAAAATATATATTAATATAGTAAATTTTATGAAATTATATAAACAATTAAATATATAATTTATATATAATAAAATAAAAAAATATTACACCACACAGCAGTATATTAATATAAAAAAATAAATTAAAATATATATATAATATATATATATATATAAGGGAAAATTTTTATATAATATACATTACATATTATTTAAAATTTTAATATATATAATATATATATATATATAAATTTTAACATAAATATATATATATATATATATAGTATTATAATACAAAAACATGTATATAAACATACATACAACATACAACACCACACACCACACACACCACACAACACAACAAAACCATATAACATATATATATATATAATATTATATATATATATATTATATATATATTATATAATATATATATTAATATATAAATTTAATATATATAAAATTATATAAAATTAATAAAAAATATAAAAGATCAAACAACGACCTTATTTCAATAATAAAGATTTTTCTTTTCCGAAAAGTTGACCAATAAACCCAAAGATGAAGTTGCTAATGAGCTTTAAACGACGCTTGATTTCCCTCCCTTAGGCACCAAATAATCGAAGGAGATAATGATGGATGATGATGATCGAAATTCCTTGAAGGGAATAGAGGAAATGGGAAGGGGTTAGTTAGTGTTTCACACGCTATGCTTGTTGCACTCGCAAACACCACATTCAGAGAGAAGATAGACAGTTAGGTAAGATAGGTAGATAGATAGAAAAAATAGATAGATAGAAGATAGATAGAGAGAGGGATATATATATAGATTTAAAATATATATATATGTGGTATGTGTTTGTGTGTGTGTGGTGTGGGGGTGTGTGTGTGTGTATCATCATCATTATTCAAGGGGGGTAAACGCCGACGGGGGCGCAAAGGCCGCATCCACCCTCGCTTCCAACCACAAGGATCCCTCGAGGCGAGCCTCCAGCAGGCCCTCAGTCCAAACTCTAATTCCCCTTTCGACAGGTCTCGTTGAGCTACCCAAACCATGACCTCCTGGTCGTCCCACAGGCCTTTCCCCCCACCCAGGGTTGTCTCACAAAGAGACAGCCTGATGGGCAGGGTCATCCACAGGGAAATGAGCTTGGGCCCCTATAGCCTGAGGGTGGTGATCCGGATTATGCAAGTAACAGGTCCAATGCTTTTTTCACGTGGTTCTGCCAACTGTACCCCATGATCCAGCAAAGATATCTGTTACAAAAGGCATTAAGACAACAGAGACTCCCCAAAGGCCCCTAGATAGCATCAGGTTTCGCCTCCATAGAGCAAAAATTGGCAGTATCAAGGGCTGACACGTAGCTGGTCCTTCTGCATAGGTACCGACATCTCCAAATACTTTTTTGATTGAGTCATGACTCCTGTTGCCAGACCAATCCGTCTATGACTTCTTGGCCTGACAGCCAGAAAATATGGACTATGCTCTCTGTAACTTCAACGTCCTCGCTGCAAGCATGGATCGACTGAACTGGTTCCCCAAACAGGCACCCAAAGTCCTGAATCTTGGGCTGGTCCAGGAGACCTTAGGCCTAAGGGCTTAACCTCATTGCTAATTGTATCAAAAGCCGCCACAGTGACTCCAGGGAACTCAGATAGGATAGCAACATCATCGGCAAAGTCAAGATCTGAGACCTTGATATTGCCTAGTATTGCGCCAACTGACTTTGGCTCGTAGTCTGCCCATTATCCAGTCCATACAGGTTTGAAAAAATTTTTGGTGCAAGGAAACAGCCCTGCTTCACCCCTGAATTAACAGGGAAGAAGTTGACAGACCCCCACCACACTTTACAGCACTTTCAGTACCAGTATAAGGCTTGCTATTTGGCAAATAATCTGCATTGGAATTCCCCTGAGTCTCCCGGATCTCCCATAGCGATTCCTGATGCACTGAGTCAAACCCCCTTCTTGAGGTCGATGTAGGCTGCAAGCAACCCAAGACCAAACTCATGGACACCGTTCCACAAT
>NW_023661606.1:25000-27500 GCF_015228065.2 Penaeus monodon | reverse complement strand
TTTGGCTGCAGAGATTTTATTTATTTGCTATTGGTGAGAAGAAGTGGCTATGGTTACGTTATTGTGTTATGAAGTAAATGCCTCTTTTTTTTTGTAATAATAAAATATATATATACGTTATATATATATCTATTTATTTTGGTTATATAACTTTTTTCTATTTTACGTTTTATGTTTTTTTATTGATTTTGTATTTATGTCTTAAACTAGATTAATAAGGAGAAAGATGTGGTGAGTTGGTAACAATAAATAAATATAAACTAGCTAATTCTAACAAATGATTTTTTATTGGTTTTATTACTTTATGAGTTTTTGTATTTGTTTTATATTTTATTTTTTTATTTTTTTTTATTTTTTTTTTATTGCTAAGAACAAGAACGAGAACAGAAACAAGTTTGACTTATGATTAAATGAATGGAATTAATTAACTTAATTTTTTTATTTTATTTTATTATTTTAAACTTTTGTATTTTGTTTTGTATTTATTTTAATTTTGTATTTTGTTTTTAATTGCTAAGAACAGGAACAAGAACAAGAAAAGAAAAGAGGCTGGGGGACTCCAGTGGCAGAATGAAAAATATGTTACATAAAACGAGGAGTAATGGGTGATCAAGGAGAAATGAATCTAGATAGGGACAGAGGGGGATGGGTGAGATGTGATGAGGGATGGGGTGATTGAGTGATGCTTGATAAAAGAATAAAGTGGTATATTATATTTCAATCGAGGGGAGTGAATTCTTGACAACTTGGTCTGACTATTGCAAATGGGTGGGAACGAAAAGGGAGCATGTTACATAGATAGACAAGTAATTGTGATAAAAATGGTGATAACAATAATAACATAATATAATATAAGACAGAACAAGAACAGAACAAAAACAAAAACAAAAACAAAAATGGCAGACAGAACAGGAGTGTCAACGAAAATGGTGGTTAAATAGATAGGAGGTGAATATTAGAATGTAATTAACAAAACGGGAACAAGAACAAAACAAAAGCAAGTAAACATAAGATAGCAGTGATTGAAGGATTTTTTTTTTTTTTTTTTTTTTTTTTTTTTAGGAGTTAATTTTTTTTTTTTTCTCCCTTTTTCCGTAGAACATCTCCATCCTGCTCGTCTTCTGATTCGCGTGTCTGCCTTATGCAATTGCACGAGTGCACTCCCATAATCACAGACAATCGAGTCAGAGTCCGTAGCAAGTTTGTAAGATGTTCAGTCCTTGGAATCTCCCCGTTTATAGTTCGTCGACGCTGATCCCACGACCACTAGGCGGGCCGAGGCGGGCAAAGTGACAAGCCGTGGTAACAGCGCCAGCGAATTTATACCTTTGGGACACGCCAAGGTGGCCAGCCCTCTCTCCCCCGTGATTGGTTAATCCGCGCCGCGCACAGGTGAGCTCGCAGGTGAGCTGGCAGAGCTGATGGTCGCTCTCCTTGCCTTTAAAGTTAGTTGTTTGGCGTGGATTAACCAATCCTTGGGGATTCTGAGGGTGACTTCTGGTTTTATTATTATATATATATATATATATATATATTATATATATATATAATATATATATATATATTATATATATATATTATTTTTTTTTTTTTTTTTTTTTTTTTTTTTTTTTTTTTTTTTTTTTTTCCTTCATTAATTTATTACTAAACATAAAACATTAAAAACATGGTCATGGTCACAAGTCAGGGTCGGTGTGTGTGTGGTGTGTATATCGGTGTGGGTGTTTCGTGTGTCTGTGATTGGTAGTGTTCTGGGCCACCAGGCGTGGTTTGTGTGAGGTTTGTGTGTTTTTCAAAGATGTTGTATATTGTTCGTCTTCTTGTTCGCGTAGTCTGGCCCAGGTGTTTTTGCTCGTCTGTGTATGCGTGTGTTTATTGGTTCCATGCTGTATGTTCTGTGTAGTGTTTCTGCTGAAATTCGGTCTAGAATGTTGCGCCGTGTACCCAGAGTAGTGCTTTGTTCTGTACTGATTGCATTCGGAGTTTTTGTGAGTATGATATTGCAACCAGTGGGATAGCAGTATATTCTAAGATGGGTCTGACAGTTGTTTTGTAAAGTCTGAGTTTTGTTTGTGGTGTGCAGCATGAAAAACGTTTTAGTTTGGTTAGTGTTATTTTTGCTTGTGTTATTCTTTGTTTAACGTGTGTTGTGAAGCCTGTGCTTGTGATCTGGAGTCCAAGAATGTTTCCTGTGTGGGCTGGAGTCCAAGAATGTTTGGTGTTGTTGATCGTGATTGGTTGTGTTTTTCTACGTGCTATGGGTATGAGTTTGAATTTGTTTATGTTTGTCTGTATTTTCCAGTGGTGCTCAAATGTGTTGATGTTCTGTATAGCTCTTTCTGTTGTTCGTTTCATGAAGTGTTGTGATTTAGAGGGGTGTGTGATAATCTGTGTGATATCGTCTGCATAGGAAATATAGTTGCTGTATGGTGTCGGTTCAGGCAGATTGGCTGTGTACAGGATATAGAGGGTTGGCGATAATACGCTTCCCTGTGGTACT
>NW_023661606.1:7500-15000 GCF_015228065.2 Penaeus monodon | reverse complement strand
AACTTCACCTCGATTGCCTACCTAGCCATTGGGTGGCCAACCCAGCTCAAGTCAGTGCCGGGTAAATAGAGATGGTGACTCGATAGATAAATAAATAAAAAAAAAAAAAAAAAAACGGGCGGAAGGCAATGACAAACCACCGCTCTAAATTGCTAAGAAAAAATCATGGAAGCCCATGATCGTCAAGGCCGCGGTGGCCGAATGGTTGGAGCGTCGGACTCAAGACTGTCACGACGGCAATCTGAATTCGAGGGTTCGAGTCACTGATAAGGAACTTCACCTTGATTGCCTACCTAGCCACTGGGTGGCCAAGCCAGCCCAAGTCAAGTGCTGGTCCCAAGCCAGGATAACGGTGGTACCTAAAAAGGTACCACCGGCACTCTCCGTGGAAAGGAACTGGGGATCCTACCACGTACTCACTCCAAGAGCATCACAACATGAGAACTACAATTAAGTATCATGCTGTGGCCACGGCGGCTCAGACATGAACCTACCGTTAAAAGAAAGAATGAATATTTCACGGAGAGTACAGTGCTTCGAATCAGTGAAATACAGATCTTATATGTTAAATACTGAGATCGGACAATGGGTCGCACAGTGGTCCAAGAAAGCCATTTCTTGGCCAAATAAGAAAATGTCCTTATGATGTAAGAATTTGGTAAATGGAAGCCATACAGCGGATGTTATTTTTTTAATAACATCCGCAATGTGTCCATACTAAGATATTAAACATTAAAGTTTAATGTGAAAATATTAGAAAAATCATAAAATCGATAATAAGAATGATATACAAGCGAAAGCTTCACAATAAAATATTTGCATGCTTAGGTATCATATAACATATAAATTGGTTGCATATTTATTGAATTTATACATATACTAATATTAAGAATAACACCAAATATCTACACGAGATAGGTCGAGGTGTGTGTGCATAGATGAACATTGCCGCGATAATTTAACTCTCTGAAAAGCAAGTAACTAGGTGCCACAATCCGCCACCGTTCAACTGCGAACACATTTTGTGTTGGAAGTTTTGAATTTCCCACCAAGCGCCATGTTGTGGATCCCCCGTATCATCCAGCGAATGTTTACAGGCGCGTTTTCTATGCCTATAGCAGGTGCTCACTTCCTTTGAGGTATCATCACGATTTTCTTCAGTATTCAACAATCTTGTCCAAGGTGTGAATTGCATGGATTGTATGAATATATCTGGAATGGATATGACCTGTATTTGCCAAATATTAATCATTATTTGTCAAGTTCTTATACAGTCCGATATTTAAATATTTTATAATAGTCTCCCCTATATTTTCTCTGAAATAAAGAAAACTTATATAAAGAGTAACTTTAGCATTTATTACTTGGTTGATGTATACCCAACTTATTATTTTTTTTTTACAGATGGAGAGTCTAACTAGAAGAATAATTATAACAAAATATCTGGCAGAAAGTAGAGAACAAACTTTTGACATGGTTTTACAAACAGAAATTAAAAATCATCAAGCTGTCAATAATCATCATCGTACTATGAAGGAACCAAGGAAAAAATATTTGCGAGATGAATATCTTAGACGCTGGACTAAAAAAAAGCTCACAAAGAGTAGATTCTTTTTTCAAAATAAAAACTGGCTTGACGTCACCCTAGTTCTTGACACAGAAGACGACAGTTTTGATTAAGGTAATGTTATCATTTGATGTATACTGTATGATATTGTCTATTTTATAGAAACCTCGTATGTGTTCGGGTAGTCTAGATCGTGTATCAGATACGTCTGACATTATTCGTCTTTTTCCTACAGATCATGAGAAGAGAAGTAGGAGAGCAGAGAACGAATTTGATATAATGTAGAGTGAGAGGACCAAAAGGAGGAAAACAGAGGAGTTGAGGAAGAACTGTTCAGATCAGCTTGCCTATGCTGTGCAAATGAAACTGCGGGAGTGTGGGAAAAAGGATGCTGCTAAATTATGTAAGGAAGCTGCTCTCACGTTTCCAACTCGACCAACAAAAATATTAAATAAGGTAATTTCAGAGTCGCAGCATAAACAATTATCACCCTATCATGCTCTTTGCCTACAGTTAAACATAGGGATGAGCAAAGCTACATATTGCTTACTGCGAAGTGTGCAAAAGGAGCACAACTGCAGACTCTTTCCACCATATGCACGTGTCTTAGAAGCTAAACAGTCATGCTAACCTCCTGGAATGCTAATAGATGATTTTAACATGAAGCTTCCATTACAATCTCTACTTGATCATACGGCCACGAGATTAATTGAATTACAAAGAGAGGCATTTGAATTATTGCCAAGTTATCTCGAACGTAAATATAAAATGATTACTAAGTATGGATTTGATGGTAGCGGGGGTCAAGCTCTTTATTCATTGCCAGCTAGTGGAATAGACACAGCTACCAAGTCACAATTATTCGCCACCTTCATTTGCCCTATCACTATAAAGGTACAGGACACTAACATCATAGTGTGGCAGAACCCGGCCCCATCATCTCCAATTTATTGTCGACTTCTCCATTTGCAGTTTGCCAAAGAAACACCTGAATTAACGAGAAAAGAGTTTTCTAGTATTTCCAGTGAAATTTCTGCACTTCAGCCAACCACTGAAACCGGCACTGAAATTACACATAACATCATTCCTACCATGGTTGACGGCAAGGTGTGTCAAGCCTTATCAGGTAATCGATCATCTTCGTCATGCTACCTCTGCTTGCCCGCCACGAAGCCATCACAAATGAACAATTTAAATCATATAAAAGAAAAGGGTGTTGCTGATGACTATTTAAAACACAGCATCTCCCCACTGCATCTGTACATAAATTGCATGGAGTGTGTACTGCATATTGCCTACAGAATGCAGCTAAAAACATGGAGGGTTCAAGGAAAGGAAGCTCATGAGGCTATGGCAGCTGAAAAGAAAAGAGTTCAGAAAGAAATGAAAGATGAACTCCACATAAATGTCGATCTACCATGCCAAGGCAGTGGTAACACCAATAACGGCAACACTGCGAGGAAGTTTTTTAAAGAGTGGGCTTCTGCAGCCAGAATAACTGTTGATGGTGAGATAATCCGGAAGTTAGGGGTCTTGCTAATTGCATTAACTTCCGGATTTACAATTGATGCACGTGCTTATGAATTATATGCCGAGGCAACTGCTAAGCTATATGTAGCTAACTACAAATGGTGCAACATGCCAGTCTCTGTGCATAAGATGTTAATTCATGGAGCACACGTCATTGACATGCTCTGTATACCCATTGGCCAAGCATCCGAAGAAGCCATTGAAGCCAGACATAAAGACATAAGAAGGATATGGTTGGATCACTCATGTAAAATCTCTCGGTCAAGAGTAAATGAAGACCTGATGCATTGGCTTCTTGCATCCTCTGATCCAATGGTTGCAGTCCACCGCAAAAGAGGAATGAAAAAGGGCAATGAACTCTCAGAGGATGTTCTTTCATTATTAAAAGAATCTTCATATACCAACTTGGATGTAGGAAATGATAGTGATGAAAATGATGTTGATGCTGCTGATGATGGAAATTAGTGCCATATAAGTAACATGTTTTCGTTTGGTTTTCTACTATCTTGTTTTGAAGTATATTTACAGTAATATTATTGTTAATGTTGCATTTAGTTCTTTGCTTGTACAAATTTTATTTTATTTATCTTGATGTCATAAATAAACATGGCAATACACTATCTGTTACATTTTTTTTTATTCCTTTTCAAAAAAGTTTACACAAAAGGAAATATGGAGAGGAAGAAAAGGTGATTAATAACTAGTCAGAATTGTTTAGTTAAATATGATTGTTAATTCCCGCAGATTTTCTTCTGGAGGTTCTTCTCGAACTGCCCTCACCCTTTAAACATACATATGCTACGTCAAGTAACATTCTACTTCATATGTTATACATTAGTTGGGTCACGATCCCACTATCTCCCAGCATCGATCTCATGAAGAGCCACCATCACTTCCTAGGGGACGACCCCTCACACAAACAAGTTCTGACACGTCAGATCTCATGGCTGATACGGACCATGTGTTGACCCGGCGGTCACAACCGACTACGCCTCATCGAGAGGGTATGACACAGAAGATGAATTTTATACAATATAGCCTCTCCGATTGCCAGCCAGAGTAGGGGGTCCCCCCGAATTCGGGACTGTCTCCACGGTCTTTATATTTTCTCTTGATGCCAATCAGAGCGAGGGAGGCATAGTCTACAATGGGCCGGGACAGCATGTACGTAGAATGATCTTAGTACTCTGTGTCTGGCCCCTATGCGTTTTCCCACTCATTACTCTCATGAAGACAGTCTGCCTTTGTTCGGTTCAAGCAGGTACTGGACCTCCTGGCGGAAGGAGAGGGTCCGGTCTATCCTTACCCAAGGTACAGGTATTCCGAACCCACTCCAAGTCCATTCCCTGGATTTTCAGATTGTGCCTTGAACTCTCTGTCTAAAAGCCATGGCCTTGGATTTGGCTGCAGAGATTTTATTTATTTGCTATTGGTGAGAAAAAGGGTGGCTATGGTTACGTTATTGTGTTATCGAAGTAAATGCCTCTTTTTTTTTGTAATAAATAAATATATATATATCTTTTATATATATATCTATTTATTTTGGGTTTTATATACTTTTTTCTATTTTTATTTTTATGTTTTTTTATTGATTTTGTATTTATGTCTTAAACTAGATTAATAAGGAGAAAGATGTGGTGAGTTGGTAACAATAAATAAATATAAACTAGGCTTAATTCTAACAAATGATTTTTATTTGGTTTTATTACTTTATGATTTTTTTGTTTTGTTTTATATTTATTTTTTTATTTTTTTTTTTATTTTTTTTTATTGCTAAGAACAAGAACGAGAACAGAAACAAGTTTGACTTATGTTTAATTTAATTGAATTATTTAACTTAATTTTTTTTTTTTTTTTTATTATTTTAAACTTTTGTATTTGTTTGTATTTATTTTAATTTTGTTTTTTGTTTTTAATTGCTAAGAACAGGAACAAGAACAAGAAAAGAAAAGAGGCTGGGGGACTCCAGTGGCAGAATAAAAAAATATGTTACATAAAACGAGGAGTAATGGGTGATCAAGGAGAAATGAATCTAGATAGGGACAGAGGGGGATGGGTGAGATGTGATGAGGGATGGGGTGATTGAGTGATGCTTGATAAAAGAATAAAGTGGTATATTATATTTCAATCGAGGGGAGTGAATTCTTGACAACTTGGTTCTGACTATTGCAAAGGGGGTGGGAACGAAAAGGGAGCATGTTACATAGATAGCCCAAGTAATTGGGGTTTAAAAATGGTGATAACAATAATAACATAATATAATATAAGAGACGAACAAGAACAGAACAAAAACAAAAACAAAAACAAAAATGGCAGACAGAACGGAGTGTCAACGAAATGGTGGTTAAATAGATAGGAGGTGAATATTAGAATGTAATTAACAAAACGGAACAAGAACAAAACAAAAGCAAGTAAACATAAGATAGCAGTGATTGAAGGATTTTTTTTTTTTTTTTTTTTTTTTTTTTAGAGTTATTTTTTTTTTTTCTCCCTTTTCCGTAGAACATCTCCATCCTGCTCGTCTTCTGATTCGCGTGTCTGCCTTATGAAATTTGCACGAGTGCACTCCCATAATCACAGACAACGATCAGAGCCCCGTAGCAATTTTGTAAGTTTGTTCAGTCCTTGAATCTCCCCGTTTATAGTTCGTCGACGCTGATCCCACGACCACTAGGGGGGGGCCGAGGCGGGCAAAGTGACAACCCGTGGACAGCGCCAGCGAATTTTATACTTTGGGACACGCCAAGGTGGCCGCCCTCTCTCCCCCGTGTTTTGGGGTTAATCCGCGCCGCGCACAGGTGAGCTCGCAGGTGAGCTGGCAGAGCTGATGGCGCTCTCCTTGCCTTTAAAGTTATTTGTTTGGCGTGGATTAACCAATCCTTTGGAGATTCTGAGGGTGATTCTGGTTTTATTATTATTATATATATATATATATTATATATATTATATATAATATAATATTATATATATATATATATAATATATTTTTTTTTTTTTTTTTTTTTTTTTTTTTTTTTTTTTTTTTTTTTTTTTTTCCTTCATTAATTTATTACTAAAACATTAAAACATTAAAAACATGGTCATGGTCAAAAGTCAGGGTCGGTTTTGTGTGTGTGTGTATATCGGTGTGGGTGTTTCTTTGTTCTGTGATTGGTAGTGTTCTGGGCCACCGGCGTGGTTTGTGTGAGTGTTTGTGTTTTTCAAAGATGTTGTATATTGTTCGTCTTCTTGTTCGGGGTTAGTCTGGCCCAGGTGTTTTTGCCTCGTCTGGTATGCGTGTTTTTATTGGTTCCATGCTGTATGTTCTGTGTAGTGTTTCTGCTGAAATTCGGTCTAGAAATTTTGCGCCGTGTACCCAGAGTAGTGCTTTGTTCTGTACTGATTGCATTCGGATTTTTTGGGGAGTATGATATTGCAACCAGTGGGATAGCAGTTATATTCTAAGATGGGTCTGACAGTTGTTTTGTAAAGTCTGAGTTTTTTTTGTGGTGTGCAGCATGAAAAGCTTTTTAGTTTGGTTAGTGTTATTTTGTTTGGGTGTTTTTCTTTGTTAACGTGTGTTGTGAAGCCTGTGCTTGTGATTGGATCCAAAGAATGTTTCCTGTGGGGGTTTGTATGGAATGTTGGTGTTGTTGATCGTGATTGGTTGTGTTTTCTACGTGCTATGGGTATGAGTTGAATTTGTTTATGTTTGTCGTTTTTTCCCAGTGGTGCTCAAATGTGTTGATGTTCTGTATAGCTTTTTCTGTTGTTCGTTTCATGAAGTGTTGTGATTAGAGGGGTGTGTGATAATCTGTGTGATATCGTTTTGCATAGGAAATATAGTTGCTGTATGGTGTCGGTTCAGGCAGATGGCTGTGTCCCGGATATAAGGGTTGGCGTTTAATACGCTTCCCTGTGGTACTCCACTTCTGAGGTGGATGGGGGGGGCCTAGGTGAGCTCCCAGGCGTATTGTGGCAGCCCTGTCATCCAGGAAGCTGCAGAGAAGGCGTGTGAAGTGTGTGGGCAGGTGAGTTGGGTTATTTTGTATGAGACCGTATGCCATACCTTATCAAAAGCCTTGCTGACGTCTCGTAGTATTGCGTTCGTCTGGTGCTTGTTAGCGAGACCGAGAGCGATTCCTCGAAAGCGAGGGGGGATGGCGCTCTCGGTCCCCTGTGTGGGCGAAAGCCGTATTGCCTAATGTTGTGTGTTTGATTGTTTCAAGGTGTGGGATGAGTCTCTGTGCAATTACCCTCTCTAGCAGTTTTCCTGGGGCTTCTAGGAGGAGATGGGGCGGTAATTCCCCACCTCGTGTGCAGATTTCCTGGTTTGGGTATTAAGGTGAGTGTGGCATGTTTAACTTGTCAGGGAAATATCCGTTGCCAGTGCTGCATTGAAAATATGGCGTAGTTCTGATCAT
>NW_023661605.1:0-17310 GCF_015228065.2 Penaeus monodon | reverse complement strand
TATTATCATTATTATTTATTTATTATTTATTATTATTATTATTATTTTATTTTTTATAATTATTATTATTTTATTATTAATTATATATTATTTTATTTTTCATTTTATTATCTTATTTTTATATTTATTGTTATTTTTATTGTTATTGTTATTTTTATTATTATTATTACCATTATTATTTTTATTATTATTATTAATATTGCCATTATTTACTATTATATTATTAAATTATTATTGCTGTTATACTGCTACTATACTACTTTTACTACTATTATTATTACTACTACTAAGACTACTATTTTTACTATTATTATATAATTTTCATCAACATCCCCAATATCACCATTATTATTATTATTATTATATTATTTTTGGTATTATTTTTGTTATTATTATATTATAATAATAAAAATTTAATTTAGTTATTATTATTATTATTATTGTAATAATAAAAATTTTTAATTTAATAATAACAATAATAATAATAATAATAATTATAATAATTATATCTTAAAATGTGATAAAATTATATAATAATATAAAATAGAAAGTTTATATATAATAATTAATTTTTTTAGGAATTTGTATATATTTACATATAACCCCACCAATTAATAATTTTTAATAATAATTTTTAAATTTAAAATTTTAAAATTTTTAATGGAATATTTATTTTTTTTTTTTTTTTTTTTAAAATAATAATAAAAATTTTAATAATTTTTATAATTTTTAATAATAATAAAATACTTTAATTTAATATTTTTATTTTAATTTAATTAATAGATTTTTAATAATATATGCAAAAATTTTAATCAATAAAAATAATATAATAAAAAAAATAATTAATGGTAATAATAATAAAACCCAATTTTTAACAAATACCAATTAACCCCAATCCTTTCCAACATAGTAATAATAATAATAATAATATAATAATAATATATAATAAAAATAATAATAATAATAATAATAATAATAATAATGATAATAAAATAATGATAAAATAATAATGATAAAAAAAAACAAAAAAATAGTATAAAAAATTTTAAAAAATTTTAATATATATAATATCATATTATGATATAATGATGGTATGAGGATATGATATGATATATATTTAATGAATTGATGATGAATTTTGGATGATATATTTTGCAATGATTTTATATTTTTTATATATATATAAATATATATATCATAAATAATGATTAGAAGAATTCTTTTGCACTAGTGGGGGGGGGGGGGGGGGGGGGGGGGGGGGGGGGGGGGGGGGGGGGGGGGGGGGGGGGGGGGGGGGGGGGGGGGGGGGAATAAAAAAAGAAAAAGTATAATTAAAAAAAATTTAAAAGAATAAAAAATTTAAATATAAAAAGAATAAAAAAAAATTCCCTGGCCTTTTTTTTTTTCCTTTTTTTTTTTTTTGTCTCCCCAACTTAAACCCCTTTTGTTCCAAATTTTTTTCCCAACCCTGAAAAGGGGCTGGGGCTGTGTGAAATTTACACCTCTGGTATCCTCTAATGATACACTAAAGTAAAGAAAATGCAAAAGGAAAAGTATAAATTTTGCGGGGGGGTAATTTTGGTTTTTTGTGTATTGAAAATGTTTTAACTGGCATTTCTATGTTAAAAAAAACTGTTTTTTAAAATGTTTTGCAAAGGGAAAATTTGTTTTTAAAAGGGACAAAAAAAAACCCCTTTTCACGTAAAACCGTTTTCCTATAGATTGCTAAACTATTTGCAGTAAAACCCTTTAAGCCCTAATATTTAGCAACAGAAAACTAATAATTTTTTTAGGGCCCCCAAAAATTTCATGGGAAGTTTGGAAAAAAAATCTTAAAAGTTTGTGTAAAATCTTTCCCTTTTCCGCGTGTGCCTACGCTTTAAACTCCTCAAATTTTTTAGTTTCCTCGCGAAAAAAAAAAAAAGGAAGGGGGAAAGGGAAGATAAAAAAGGACGAAGGAATTTGAAAGGGGAAAAAAAACCCGGCCTTTTAAATTTCCCCAGTGCGGGAAATTTTAAAAAAATGGAGAGAGAATTCAGAAATCGTTGCTCAAAGGAAAAAAACCGCCCCGTGCATGTCTAGGGGTGTAGGCGGGACGAGAAAAGAATTCTGGGGGTAGCATCATCATCATGATCATCATCATCATCATCATGATCACCCATCATCATCATCACCACCCTATTCATCATCATCTTTCCTCATCATCTCATTATCATCACATAAACCATCTTTCCCCCCCCAAATCTTTTCCCACACCCTCATGATCATCATTATCATTATTTTTTTTATTATTGTTACTATTTTTTTGGGTTTTTTTGTTATAAATTATTATTATTACATTTTATTTTTAAATCTTAATTATTATTATTATATTATAAATTATTATTATTATTTTTATTATTATTATTTTTAAATTTTATTTTATTATTATTATTTAAACCCATTATTTTTATTATTATACTATTGTTTGTTATTTTTATTGTTAGGGGGTTTTTGGGTTATTTTTAAATTATTACCATTATTTTTTTTTTTTTTTTTTTTATTATTTTTAATTTTTTATTATTATTATTTTTAAATTTTTAAATTATTAATTTTGGGCCCCTTTATTTATATTATTATTAATTATAATTATTATTGTTTTACTACTGCATAACTACTTTACTACTATTATTTTTAATACTACAAAGATCTTTTGTTACTATTTTAATCATAATTTTCATCAAAAATAAAAAAATATCACCTTTATTAGCATTATTTTTATTATTTTTTTGTTAAAATTTTTTATTATTATTATTTTTAATAATAATAATAATAAAAATTATTAATTATTATTATTATTATTAGTAGTAATAGTAGTGGTATTTAGTTTTAAATTATTAGCTTTATTGTCTTTCATTATTACCCTCATTATTATTATTATGGTTTTTTGTTTTTGTGTTGTTACTACTATTTACATTATTCCCAACTACTAGTAGTACTTTTATATACTATATATATGTATTAAAATATATATATTTATATATAATATATAAAAATTTATATTTTATATATTACTACTAATTTTTCCATTGTGTTATTATTGTTATCAAAATTTAAATAAAAAATCTCACACCACCCCCCAATTATCTTATTTTATTTTTATTATTATTTTTTTAAATTATTATTATTTTATTATTATTATTATTAGTAGTATAGTAGTAGTAGTAGTATATTTAGTTGTTTTTTGTTTTTGTTGTTGTTTTTGGGTTGTTGTTGCTGTGCGGGTGCTGCTGCGGCGGTGTTTGCGTAGCAGCAGAAGTAAAAATTTTAGTTTTAAATAATTTCATTTTTTTTGCTATTATTTATATTATTTTTATCGCTAGATTTTTACCATTATTTTTATTTTTATTATTATTATTGTTTATTATTTTTATTATTATTAGTAGTAGTATTGTTTTATCATTCTTTTATTTTATAAAATTCTTTAAATTGCATAATTATAAAATTTATTATTTTTTATAATTGTTATTTTCATTATTACTAAATCATTAGGGGTTATTTTTTATTTTTATAAGTAGCTATAAAATTTTTGGGGCTTACTTTTTATTATTACATTTTTAATATTGTTTCACTATTAGCACCAACCATTTTTTCCCCTTTTTTAGGCTATATATAAAAATTAAATATTTTAAAATTAAAATATAAAATTTATATATATATATTTTAAAATATATTTTAAAATATATATTTTATATATATATAATTATATATTTTATATTTATATATATATAATATATATAATATATATATTTATATAATATAAATTTATATCATATATAATAAACATAAAATTTTACATTTATAAAAAAATTATTAAAAAATAAAATATATTAATAATATATATATATAATTATATATATATTTTATAAAAAATCCCACAAAATTATAATTTATTTTTAAATATAAAATTAATGTATATATATAAAAATTATAATATTATATATATATAAAATAAACATATATTTTTTTTTTATAATATATATATCCCATATAAAATATATAATATATATTAACATAACTATATATAATATTTATATATATAATATAAAAATTATATACACCCCCACACACACACACCCCACACACACACACACCCCACACACACAAATATATAAACATGTGGGGTTTGTATTTTTATTTTATAATATTATATATATAATTTTTAAAAAAATATATATAAAATAAAATTATATATTATATTGTATAATTTTTATATTATATAATAATATATAATATAATATATAATATATATATTTATTATAACAAAACACACGCACACACACCCACACACACACACACACAAAACCACCCACACCCACACAAAAAACACAAAACACACACACACACCACCCCACACACCCCACATTATATATATATATATATATATATATAATATATAAATAAAATTTTAATGTGGTGGGGGTTTTGTGTGTGGTGTTTTGGTTTTGTGTGGGTGTGTGTGTGGGTGTGGTGGGTGTGGTGGTGGTGATCTTTTTTTCCCCCCAATTCCCATTCCTTGAACCCTTTTTTTTAAAACTGCCAACACAGGTGAGCTTTCTTTTAACCCCATCCCAATAGGCATAATTTGTAAGAAATTTTTAAAAATACCTCGATTTTTGGGGGAGAGGGGGGTTAAGGGGGAGAGTGGGGGGGGAGGGAGGTGGGGGGAGAGGAAAAAAGGGAAAAAAGAAAAAAGGGAGGAGTAGAGAGGGGGGGGGGAGAAGGGGGAGAGGTAAGGAAAAAAAGAGGGGAAAGGGAGAGGGGAGGGGAAACCCAAAAGGGGGGGAAAAAGGGCAAGGGCAACGAGCGTTACCACATCGCACCCTCCCAAAATACGCCCAAAACATTTTTTTTTCGCCGGAAAAAGGGGGGAGTTTTTTTTTCCCCTTTTTCTCTCTCTTTTCTTTGCACCCTGACGGGTTAAAGGGCCCCTTTGTGAGGAGGCCCGGTAAATGTACATACATACCATTTTTGTGTGTGTGTGTGTGTGCTTGTATAGGTATATACATAAATACATAAAACGAAATATAAAATTTTAATATATATATATTATTTTAATATATTATATATATATAAATAAAATTATATTATATATATATTTTGGGTTGGGGTGTGTGTTTTTTTTGGGGGTGTGTGAGTGTTTTGGTGTGTGTGTGTTTTGGTGTGTGTGAGTAAAGGTTTATGTGTTGACTGATATGTATAACCATTTTTTTTATGTATATATGCACAACACAGTAATAAAGCAAAATGTCTTTCCTTCATGACGTAAAAAAACCCAAAAAATATGGCCAGGGTTTTGAGAGTGCCGTTATTTAATAAAGTATTCGGCGCTGATGCGTGCTTGATCAATAATGCCTAATTGCTTTTTTGGGGGATGGGTTTTTTTTATGTCTTTTCGCCCCGAAAAATTTTTTAGTCACTCCGTAATTACTGTTTTAAAAGCTTGAAAATTTTTCCCGAGCTTTTTTTTTTTGCGGGGTGTTTATTGGGGATTACGCCCTGCTTTTGGGGGTCTTTACTCCCTTTAAATATTACTTTTCCTTTTTTCGCAATCAATATTTTTTTCGGCGAAATTTAACCCAATTAAATGGTCATTTCATTCGGAAAATTCATTTGAAGATCGTTGCCCTTTAGTTCCAAATTTTTAATTTGGTTTTTTCAGGGTCATCGTTTTGGGGAAATCGTCTTGGGGGTTATGCTTCTCTTTTGGGCATTTTTCCCTTTTTGGGGGTTTAAAACAGGAATAAAGTCACTCTAAAAATTTTTTTTTTTTCTTGCCCCTTTGGGTTCTGCTTGAATTTACAAGAAAAAACACCCTTACGGGGGCCCACAGAAAAACAGCCTTCTAAACTTCCCCCTTGCTACCCTCGCTCCCTCTCTCCTCCGATCTTTTTTTATGTTTTGTGTTTGCCCATTTCTGTTTTTTTGGGCCTCTTACTTGCTTTTTTGTACATTTTATATTTTTTAAAAAAAAACAAAAAAAAAACACACCACCACACACCCCTTAAATATATATATAATAATATAATATATATATATAAAATATATAAAATAGCTTTTATATATAAATAATATGGGGTGTTTATTTTAAGATATTTTAAAAAAATATTTTATATATATAATATTATATATATAAATATATTTTAATATTTTAATAATATAAATATATAAAATTTTAATTTTTTTTAAAGGGTTTTAAAATATACATCCCTACAACCAAAACAAATATAATAAATAACAATACATATATATATATATAAATTTAAATTTTTATATTATAATAATTTTATATAAAATTATATACTATTTTTATATATATATATTTTAATATATATACATATAATAATAATATTAATATATAATATATATATATAAATTAATAAAATAATATATAATAATATGTAAATATAGCAGATGGTTTTATATGTTATATATATTTTATATATATATAAAATTATATATATATGAATATATAAAAATTATAAAATATTTGTTTTTTTGTGGGGTGTGGGGTTGTGTGTTTTGGTGGGGTGTGGGGGTGTGTGCATGTGGGGTGTGTTGTGTTGTGTGTGTTTGTGTGGGGTTGTGTGTGTTTTGGTTTGTGCATGTGTGTGTGGTGTGTGGTGGGTGTGGGTGTGTGTGTGTTTGTGTGTGTTTGTGTGTTTTTATGTATGTAAGTATGTACGTAGTATTATTTTATGTAAGTATGAAATGTATGTATGTTTTATTTTATGTATGATTTTATGCAGGGTTGTATGTATGATGAGGAAAATTTATGTGTGTGTGTTTTGTGTGGTGGTGGGTGTGTTTTGTGTGTGTTTTGTGTGGGGTTTTGGTGTGGGGTTTTGTGTTTTGGTGTGTGGTGGGGTTGCGCGTGCGTGTGTGAGTATGTTGCGTGTTTTAAATGTTTAGGGAAAAGATTTTTTCCTAAGTTTCGGGAAAATAAGGGAGTCCCCCAAATTTGAAATTTATTAAATGAGACAATAAATAATCGCTATTTCCCCTTCTCAAAAAAAATTTCAAAGTGTTTTGTTTTTTTTATAGTTTGCCAAACAGAAAAAATTAAACCCCCAACAAAAACCACATGAAAAGCCCAGTTTTCTTGCTCTGGAGTTGAATGTAAAAAAAATTTTCATCGCCATGTACATAAGCCCCTCTAAAAAATAGGTACTCGAAAAATCCCCCGGGGGGTTTTAAACATAGAAATAAACATTCTTTGGCCCTTTTTTGCGTTGTTTGTCTTCCCCTCGGTAAGTTTTAAAATTTTCCTTTTTTTCCTTGGGCTTGTTGAAATATACTACGCCTCATTTGCGTTTTCTTTAGTAGCCTGGAAAAATAATCAAAATGATTATTTATAAGTCACGTTTCAAATTTTTTTCGACCGATAAAACATTTTTTGGGCTCCAGTAAAAATAATAATAATAAAAATAAAAATTTAAAAACAAAAAGAAAAAACCCGGGACACCTTTTTTCTTTATTTTAAACTTATTTTCGTTTGTTTATCTATTGTTTTTATTGCGGGATATTATGATTTTTATTGTTTAATCATTACCACTGGGGGGTTATACTTTCTACCAGCAGTATTGTTTTTTTTAAAACAAATTATCACTATTGTATTTCCCCTTTTTTATTGTTCTTTTTTTTGTTATCTTAAAGTTTTTTTGTAATACATCAAACACATCATCATTTATCATCCGCATCTCATAAACATCATCATCATCACATCTCATCACATCATCATCATCATTTATATCATAAACATAAACATCATCGTCTAAACATTATTTTTTTATTTTTTTCATTGGGTTTTTTTATTTTTATTGAAAATTTTTCCCTCATTGGTTTTTTGTCCTTATTAACATTACTGTTATAAATTTTATTTACCCTTTTTTAGCCTTATTATTTTTACATTATTATTATCAGGGATTATCATTATGTTTTTATTATTATCATTATCTTTGATCGTTACTATCCCGCTGTTTTTTTCTCACCATTGCAATCTTTATCAAAAAATCCAAAAAAAATTTTGGGCCCCAATTAAAAGTAAAGGGGGCCGGGGGGAAAGCCCATAAGGAGTCGGGGACAAAAGATTCCCTAATAAAAAACAGCTGAAAAATCCCGAAATAATTTGAAATTTTGTTCCGTTTTTCGTTTTCATGACATCAGAGGTGAGGGGTTTTTTTTTGCCGTCTGCGGGTTTTTTTTTTAAAGCTGTACTTTCTTTTGCGTGGTTTTGCAGGGGGGTTTTTTGTTGAAGGGTTTTTTTGGTGTGTTGTGTGTGTGTTTGTGTGGGTGTGGGTGGTGTTTTGGGGTGTGTGGTGTGTGGGGTGGGGGTGTTTTGGGGGTGTGTGGTGTGGGGTTTGTTTTGGTGGGTGTTATGTGGTTTTGTACTGTGGGATGTACAGGGGGATTTTTTTCTGATTTGGGGTTTGCTCAAGTACGTTTGTTTAATTTAGGGCCCACCATCTTTTGTTCATGGGGGAACATACCGGGGGCTTGCAAACACCTTACCATGTATATGCGGGCCCAGGGGGTTTCCGTGTCGCTTTTTGGGCCCCCGTGTTAAGGGCAAGTCTTTTGCAGCCCCGTAATTACGTTTGGGTCGCGGGGCCGGGGAGAACAACCCCGTGGCCGGGGCTCCCCAAGTGGGCACCGCAGGGCCATCGGGGGGGGGGTGTCGTTAAAAAATTTAAAAACCAAAAAAAAACAAAAAGAAAACAGAATAAACGATAAAAAATTTAAAGATGAAAAACCGAGGAAAAATGCAAGCGAAAGGCTGGGGGAAAAGGGGTTTTTACGCGCAGGGGGAGGGGGCTGGCACGAGAGAGAACGGAAGACGCGTGGAAAATTGGTAAGGGAGACAAGGACGGGGCAGCAGGATCGTGCAGCCCCGGGGAGGGGCAGCGAGGGCAAAAGCCGCAAGTCGGGAGGGTCAGAGAGGAGAACCCCTCTCCGCCGCTTTTATGCAGCAAAACCCGATATTACAGAGATGTAATCCCAAGGGAGAGGGAAACCGCAATGCAGTAATGGGAAAAAGGATTTTCTTTGCCTCTTCGCCCTGTCAAGGGTGGCTAAGGAGATTAAAAAAACTGCGAGTGATTTACCGTGAAAAAAACGTTTTTTCTCTATTTTAATTTTCTGGCCAAACAGACGAAGCCCTAACCGCGCCGCTCCTCCGCCCCCCCTCCTCCTGTGGGGCATTGGTTTTCCGCCATAGGGTCTAGGGGGCGCCCGGTTCAATCAGCCTGAGTGGGAAAAAGGGCCCTTTGCTCGGGCCCCCCAATGTTCTTCCTCGACCTCCGGGCCACTTTGGGGGAAAGCCCCAGTCGCTGGGGTTTTCTTAGTTTGGGGGAAGGGAGTTTGGAAGGGGGAGGGGGGGGGGGGGACCATAAAGTGGGTGTGGCAAATCGAGCAAAAGCTCGGAGAAATTTTGATCTGGAAAAACCCCGGGAAACCCCCAATTTGGGAAACGGCAAAAAGGAAAAACCTTGCTCAAGGGGCCCCCACTCCCCCGCATCCTCCCGAGGTTTTCCCTTTATGAAAAACCCCCTCCAAAACCCGCCCGCGCGGCCCGCCTTTTCTTTAAAAGAGAGGCCTCCATCAGCGCTGCAACCCCCGGGGGGCAGCCGCGTAAACCCCGGGGGAGGGCGCTCTAAAACGGCAGGCCAGGAGGTGTAACTGCGATTGCCTCCGCACATCCCGCGTCCGCTCAAAGTAATTGACTTCCCACGTAAAAGTTGGGGCCCCGGGAAAAGGGGAAGGCGCGGGGCAGGCGCATTTGCGGGACCGAGCGAGCGCTAGGTGATGCCAAAGTTTATTTGTTTTGGGATGAAAGATGGATCAATTTCGGTCCGTTTTCAAATATTTTTTCTTTTGACTGATTTCAAAAAAAATTTTGGTTTTAGTGCCAAAAATCATTACTTTTCACTAAAAGAAAAGCAAGCCCTTTTTTTTTCCCTTTAGAAGTTAAATAAAAACCCCAATTTGATTATCAAGAAGTATAAAAAAAAAACCCTCATTCCCAAAAATTAAACCACTCACTTTTAAGGAAAAAAGAACGCTGTGAAAAAGTTCCCTCCATGAAACCTTTAAAAATTTTACACACCCCATAAGGGTTTTTATTTTTTAGGGATTTTTTCGTATTTAGGATTTTTTTCGGGGAAAGGGTTTTTTTGCCGGGGAGGGGGGAAGAGGAAGGGGGGACAGGCGGAAAAGTCCCCTCAGCATCTGCTTTGGTTTGCTTTGGGGCTCTCAGCCTTCCCGTGTTTCGTTTTTCCTGTACTTTTTCACTGTCCAGTAAAAACCCACAGTTTTTCTCCGAATTTAAAAATCCTCCTTTAAAGAAAAGTCCCCCCTTTTTAAACGACTGGGATCCGTTTCATCCCCCCCACAAAAAAAGCATACAAACCCCACCCAAAACGCACAAAACAAAGCCCCCACACACACACAACACACCAAAACACCACACACACACAGCACACCACACCCAACACACCACACACCCATACAACATATATAAACAAGAAAAAACAAAAAACACACACGTACAGCGAACGAGGGCCCAAAACCCCCGCCGCCGCCGCCACGGGCCCTCCCATTTAACAAACCCAGAAACCCAAGGGGGATGTAACACGGGGTTTTTCTTTTTGTTTAGCGGCCCTTCCCCTCTTTGGGACGCGTACTTTTTAGCTTTTGGGGGGAAAAGTTCTTAAGGGACGATGGACGATGTAAGGAAGCAGGTCGGTTAAAAACCTTTTAAAAAAAACATATTTCCCCAAAAAACCCAAAGACACTGGCCTTACACAACCCTTTTAAAAAAAGGGCTTTCCGTAAAAGCTGTAGATCTCGGGGGAAAAATACTTTTTTTTTTTTGGGGTCCCCGAAGGAGGAGAGCAGGGCGGGGAAAATTTAGGGGGGTCTGGAGACGCTCGCCCTCCTTTTCGTCTTTGTAAAACCCGGGGATGTAATGGCCGTGAAATTTGGGTTTTGCGAAAAGGAGGGTGGGGGGTAAACTTAAAATTTTTTTGTAGAAAAGTCCCATTTGGGGAAAAAGAAGATAGATAACCCATTCCCAAAGGGTTTTTACTATCTTACCCCAGAGACATCGTTAGGGGCAGGGGTATATTAAAAAAGAAAGGCCCCAAATTTAAAAATAAGGGAAGGGGCCCCCCGCTCCCGAAAGGCCTTCCCCGGCGGGGAAAATGACGAAAAATATCCCCCAATTCAGTCTAAATTTTTACAGGGGGAAAAGAGAGGCAAAACTTAATTTTTCTGGAGGAAAGGGGATTGGGGGGGCTATCATAAAAAAATATCTTTATGATAAATAAAATATTGACGTTTATTGCAGAGCGAGGGTTTTTTTTTGGGAATTAACAGCCTGGCAGCCGGGGAAATTTTCGCCCCAAAATTTTCCAGAGCACGTTTTAGATTAGGGGGCGTGGCTCGGATAAAGGCCTTTTTTTAAATAAGGGAAGGGAATAGGGGAAAAAATGCCGGCCATTTTTGGGGAGGGGGGAAAAAGGGGTTCATTATGCTAAGTCAAGTGGTTGGGGGAAAAGGTATAAATTTAAAGTTGCCTTTAATAGAAAGGCCCATATTTTTATTGCTTTTTTTTGGCGAACTGTGTCGAGAGGGCCCGTAAAACACCAAGTTAAAATTGTGCTTGCCCAAGTGTATTGGAGAAAGAAATTATTACCCCAGTTTTCGCTGAAGAAAAAAGGGATTTTTGGGGGGGAGCGAGGGACGTTTTGTGCGCAGGGCTCCGACTGGATAAAAAGGGCAGCAGATTTCACTAAGAGAGGGACCAGATACCAATGACAAAGGGTCTTTTGTTTCCCGAAAAGGGCAAAGAGAATAAAGTGAAACGGTTTTTGGGCCCCCTCACCTTTTTAAAAAAAAAAAAATTTTCTTCCTTTTTTTTCCCCTATTTTTTTATGATGCCCCTCTCTGTTCCTTTTTTTTTCTCCCATTTTTTTTTTCTTTTCCCCCCTTTTATTTTTTTTTTTCTTCCCTTTTTCTCCTATTTTTTTTTTCCAACCCATTTCCCGGGAAATATTTTTCTTTTCTATTTTTTTTTTCTTTTTTTTTTCTTCTTTTTTTTTTCCCTTTTTTTTTTCGGGCAATATCCCCTCCTTTTGCCCCTCCCCCTCCTACCTGCCCTTTCCCCGTGCCTAAAAGGGGGAACAAATAAAGTAAGACAAGGGAAAAATTCCCGGGGTTAGTATTTCTTTTTGGGAATATTGGGTTAAGACGTTTTTTTCCCCCAGAAACAGGTAGGCGTTTGGAAAACCTCGCTCTTCTTTTCCCCCCTCGCCGTGCCCTTTCCAAAAAAGAAACCGGGAAACCGGGGGCTGTCTCTTTTGTCAAAGGGTCATTGTTGTGAAATTAAAAAATATTTTGGTTTTTATTATGATTCTCACGTTTTTTTATTTTTATTTTTTTTAGAAAAATAATATTATTATTATTATTTTTATTTTTCATTTTTTTATTTTTATTATTTTTAATTTTTATTAATTTTTTTTTTTAATTATTTTTATTTATTAGATTATTTTATTAATTTTCATTTTTACATTATTTTACATATTTTTATCATTTAGTTTTGTAATTTTCCCAATGTTATCATCCTCATTATCATTTTCAATTATTCATTTTTTCCCAAATTTTGCGTGCTGTGTTTGCAGTGGTTCGATCCCTTGGGCTGCAATCTTGCTGACCGGTTTAAATCCCTCGAAAGCCGTGGACGGTAACCCCGGCCTTCCTTCACATAATGGGTTTAAATTTTGAAACAAAAAGAAACGGGCGCAGCACACAAGACTATCCACTGTATAAATGGAAAAAAACCAAATTTTTATTACATTGTTTTTAAATTTTTACTGTCAAAATTACTATTAAACAATTCGCCCAAAATAAACCAAAGAGGAGATAGCGGGGGAAACAGTTTTCCTAAGCATAGCGCCGTACGTGCTTATCCACTGGGTATAATAGCAACGCCCGCTTCTGTCTCCCGTGGAACGCCGATTTTCCGATGGAATGAAGTCCTCGTTTGCAAGTTTGATGGGGTTTTCTTTTATTATGAAGTTGTTTGATTTCAGCTGACGTAATAGCTTCTTTACTCGGGCCGGTTTTCTTATTTGCCATTCTCTCAAGATGCTTCCCTATGCAGGTCACACTTCCACCGTATCGCCTGATATCTCGACTTGAACTGACCTGTCTCCGCTTCAGTATGCCTGACTTCATTCGCACTATCTTGCTCTGTACTGGTCTTCTCTTCCTCTCCTGAATAACGTCCTCTCCTTTGCCTCGTAAAACCTGAACATGGAATCCGGAAGATTTTAGAATCAGGTGTCCAGTCTTGCAATAAACTTAATTCAGTTGTTGTTTTTTTTCTACTATCGTTATCATTATTGTTGTTATTACTCTCGGGATTATTGTTATTGCTATATTGCAACTTTCCCTCCAAGAAACTTCTATGACGAGTTTTCTTTGTGTTCTTTTGACATTCTTTCCCCTCGCTTAAGTCTGGCTTGTCCTGGCGATTCTTCCAGATGCTACGCACTATCGAAACCTACAGAAATCTAATAATAAAACGGCAGTAGGGTGCTTCTTCTCTGCATATCCAAAACCTACCTCTTGCAAAGGTAATAATGTAACCATTCTTTATGCATAAACTTTATACATTCATTTTGTATGTTCACTGTTCACCCTGACAAAACATATATAGTTGTCCCATCTCTCTGACAGCACAGCCTACGCTTTGCTCATATGTTGCCTTTATCGTTAGATTTCATATCCACTTTGCTCTCTGCGTCTGATCCTGGACAGCAGCAATTAACCTTTCCGTCTGCTTTTCCAAATCCCTTTGTTCAGCCTCAGCCAACTCCCTCTCCCATGTTTTACCTCCTTTGTTCCCCTCTCAAACACCCCTATGTATTTTTTGTAAACCTTTTCTAATATTTGATCTGCTTTTGTTTCTTCTTTTCTTTTGTGTTTTCAACCTCCTGGTACAGATTATTTTTTCTATAATAATAATAATATTTATAATAATAATAATAATAATAATAATAATAATAATAATAATAATAATAATAATTATTATTATTATTATTATTATTATTATTATTATAATTATTATTACTGTTATTTTACTCGCAAACTTAGCTCTTTCAAAATAACCAAATTCTGCTTCTCTTCTCTCGAAAGTCTATCAGTACCGATTGTGAGTGTAACCTTCTATCATCAATCATCAATCATTCGTCATTATTCATTAATCATTAATCATTAATCATCATCATCATCATCATCATCATCATCATCATCATCATCATCATCATCATCATCATCATCATCATCATCATCATCATCATCGTCATCGTCATCATCATCATCATCATCATCATCATCATCATCATCATCATCATCATCATCATCATCATCATCCTCATCATCATCATCACCGTCATCCTCATCATCATTATTATTATCATTATTGTCATTATTTTTTTCTTATTATGATCATTAGTAGTAGTAGTATTAAAAGTTGTTGTAGTCGTAGCACTCGTACTAATAGAAGTAGTAGTAGGAGTAGTAATAGTAGCAGCAGCAGTAGTACGCTTATCATTTTATTACTGCTATTGGTTATATCAATTTCCTTATCATCAACATTGTCGCTGGCATCATTATTATCATCATCGCCATCGCCATCGTCATTCATAATCATCCAAGAGCTGGATAAATAGATAGAGAAAGAGTCTCTCTCCTCTCTGTTTTTCTCCCATTTCCTTATTTTTTCTGCCTCCCTTTTTCTCTGTCTGTCTCGTTTCTCTTCCGCCTCTCCTTCTGTTCCTCCCCTGTCTTCGCCCCTTATTCACACCTCATCTCAGCCCAGCGCCTTTGCGACAAACCAGGCCCGAATGCCCCCACCCTCCCACTCCCCTACCTCCCCCTCCCACATCCCCACCCCCTTCCCCTCCCCCTTCCCCTCCCCCGGACTCCGTGAGCTGCGAGTCTCCCCCTAAATGACCGTGAGGCTGCGAGACGTGTCCATTATTCATATTCTTATAACTGCTCCTTTATTAAGACTGGTTGGGACCCACCTATTCGTTGACTGCTCATAAACTATGACAAGAGCATGCCATTGCAATTTATTGCGAGGACGAAAATGTTTCAATATCCGTCTTTTTTAGGTTATAGGCGTGTGTGTGTGTGTCAACAGATGTATACACACACATACACACATACATACACGCATTCACTTGTATGTTTTCTTTCTTCAACCGCTTGCTGTTTGCATCAAGGGGTTGAGGCTACGAATGATGTAAAGGAGGTGGTCGAGAGTCTTACGTACATTAAAAAGAAAGAAAGAAAAAAATGTAAATTAGCGCTTCACTGAGTCCATTCGGTAGAACTGTGAGAGTTTGTAATTTCACAGTTATCCCTTTTTAAACTGAAAATGAGTCCTTGCGGTGTTGCAAAAGACTCCTTGTGTTGTTTTAATGAGTCCTGGAGACAGCCCGCGGTTTTGGCAACAATGCACTTGTCGAATGAAAAGGTCTCAGGGATCGGCCTGATTACGACATGGAATCCTACACCACGCTCCTAATGACAATGGAGTATACTACATTATTCTATTACATCAAGATACTCTATACTGATAGCATACTTTACTTGACAGCGTACCGAACCCTGTACGCGTTTCCCAGGGTTCACTGACAACGCAACCTGCTCTGTGTTGATTGCGAATATTGAAAATTTAACGAGAAAGAAAGGGGACAAAAAGAATAATTGTTTTATAGTGAATATATGAATAAATGTTTTGTAATATACAACATATTTCTATTGGCAGTTTTAACGTGTTGACTTTACGATTTATAAAATGATACGCCTGAATTTCATCAGAGAGAATACGTGCATACACGAATAGGCAATCTGACTGTGAAATTAAATAAATTGATAGATTGAAGATTGATTATACAGAATCAAAAGTAATAGCAAATCCTATTTTTCCTTAAAGCTTTGAAGAATATTTAGCAATTTCTAATTTCTTAATAGAGAAATGGATTTAGTTTACAGCAAGCATGATACACCTGGTAATTGCGTTATCTAACTGAATATCTTGCAAATAACGTTTTTTCTATCGAATCTTATTAATGCTAATGGTCCGTTGACCAATATAACAAATTAATTTAGTAAAATGATGATACTTAATTAAGGAATCAGTCTGCTGGAAAATTACGGGAATGGGATTTCTAGTGAAATCTATTTTTTCTTTTCTTTTTCTTTAACTTCATTTATTCGTCCTCTCCTCATTATTGCAATTTCCTTTCTTTACTTTTTTTCTTTGCATCTTATATTACCGCTCCATTACTTTACATATTTTTCTCTCTTTTATTAAACATCTATTTCTCCGCTTCCCATTCATACTCTCCCTCTCATTACCATTCTCTACACCGTTCAATCTCCTTCGCCCCAATTTAGCCTCCAAATAAATTTCCAAAACCAGCACCCTGAAACGCCCTTAATCCTGACGCCCCAAGTAGCGAACCGACGGCGCTTTGGACTGGCTTCTCTTTGCAGTTGTCTCGAGACGCTAAAGTTTAGGAATTAGTCAGTAGTTAAAGTTCGTCAATATAAAGCAATAGTGGATTACCTCCGTCCTTTGTGATAGGAGTGTTGATGTTGGGAATGGTGGTTAAAGGTAAAGTATGAAGGTGATGTGATGTGATATGATATTGATTGATATAAGAGCTTGAGGGAATTATTGAACGGAAATCAATGAATTGATAAAGCTAGTTTATTTATGATATGGATGATAATATATGATAACGGCAAATATAAAGGTTTAGACAAATTATCAAATAAAATAGTCGTCAGCGTCTATTTTGACAAGGCACTAAGTAGAGGGCTCTTGGCAGGGCATCAGGTCTATGCATGGAAGTTCACTCTGACTTTCAACATAATTCTATGATTTCCTGATATCAGCTGTGACGGCATGTGTCAGGCAGCCCCTAAGTGTTCCGGCTAATCTTTGACGCATGAGGGTGCGAGCGCGGAAGTGATGAATTTGAAAGGGGAGGAGAAAGTGTGCGGAGGAGAATGATAGAGAAAGTCAGGGTAAGTCTGACGAATAGGCGTAAGTGGGGAAACCCAAGGCAAGGGGAGAAAGAGAGGGAAGGAGGAAGGGAGGAAGGGAGAGAAAATGAGAGAACGAGGAGAGAGAGAGAGAGAGAGGGAGAGAGAGAGAGAGAGAGAGAGAGAGAGAGAGAGAGAGAGAGA